>NC_056737.1:643651613-643859113 GCF_019279795.1 Protopterus annectens
AGCTTACTACCATTCAAACTGTGGCTGTTTCTGCTAAAATTACAACAAGTTTGTGCTTTATCAGAATGAGTTATTGAGAAACTGCTGTCTCTTCCCTGAATGCTTTCTGTCTACTTCTCTCTTGGTTGTACAATTTGACCTTATAAGTACAACATTCTTATACATACATTCCTATACATACCTTTTCACATAGCACAATGTGGAAAACAGTGGTTAACGCAACACTACTATTCAGCTATCAGATCTTGGTGCATGAAACATTTCATATCAGTTAATCTTGTGCTTTACAGAAGCACTAACTTTGTCAGATGAGACTTGATTGTTTAATGCTTTCAGAGCTATAGTTGCTGTGCATAACCTGTACACATTTCAATTCATACAATACCAGAGTAAACACAACCAGTCCAGGGTTTTGAATTTTATTGATAGGCAGTTATAGTTTTATTTATATATAACCTGTATGAGACTATTACTGTAATATTGTCTAGTTTATTCAGTACAAACCATATCCATTTTTAATATTGGAAGGTGACATTCTACTCCTTTACATTTATTTGGTATGAACATAACACGCTAGATTGTTACTCACCAGCCTCATGGTGTAGGCTTTGCAACCTGTTTCCATGTGCTTCCTGGTTCGCAGCCCACTCAGCTGGAGCTGTAAAGAAGATAGAGAAACATTTATGCATACCTATCCATCACATACACAGGCTGGACCTTGGTAAATAGTTATTGATATGAATACTTACACATCATTCCTCTGCCATGCTTCTTGGTCTCACTGGTCCAAGAGCTCCCACTGTCTCCGCTTCAAGTCAGCATAGGGGTGCCGGACCTGCTCACCAGTCCGAGGGATGCCAGTGGCACTGGTGAGATCATGGGAGAGATTTTCCCAGGCCTCCACTTTGTATTGGGAGCCCTGGCACTGGTCCTGCAGCAGTCTCACATCATGGTTTTTAACAAGGAGTCCTACCATGACCTTGGACTCCTGTATGCCCCAGCACTGCACCTGAAAGTGCATACCCTCTTGAACATGAGCCATACTGCCTACAGTGGGGAGCTACAACCGGTTATGAGCTGTATTCCTGCCTGTGAAGTTTAAATACTACTGATTTCCCGCCCTTTGCCATGACTGGATGGTTTTGAATATGCTGAGCTAAGCTAAGCTACAAGCAAACCTGCTTAGCTAAGGATGGCAGTGCTTAAAGGGACAGGTTCAGCACTGCTTACCAATGGGCAAATCCGCTTAGCTGGGCTACTCATTGCTTAGCTTCATATTTGAACAATGCTTACACCTGGTAAGCATAGCTGTGCAATGCTTAGCATTACTTAAGTTTTATGTTTGTGGGATTGATTCATCATTCCTGTATGGGGCATTTGTGTTTATATGGGAGTTTTACATCTTTTCTGGATTGACACATTATTTTTGGTTCTGCTGCACTACCCTGGGTGATAAATATTATTTACTACCTCATTTATTACAACATATGACTTTTACAACTGCTTTCATATGTAAAAGTGAAAATACTTCATTGGGGCTTGAACCATAAATGCCTGCATGCAAAGCTGCAGCTCTAACCAATACATTACTTCAGATTACTTGTTTAGCTGATATTTTCCTGTTTAACTTCTTCAGATATTTCAGCTGCTCAAAGCGAACACCCGCTCAGCTATGCTTAAACTTTGTTGCGGCCCCCCCAAAAAATATATGTAATTTAATTTTTTCTCATTTTACTGAGATGACAGGTTTAGCATTAGCGTGAGTTTACTACTGATGGACAGTTCATTTCAGACTCCACATCGAGGGTAAAGTCATGCTAATGCAAAACCTGTTATTCTATCAATTTTCTAGGTTTGTATGGGCTATATTTAAATCTGTGTCCCTATTTGTCCCCCCAACATTTGTCCATCTGTTTGTGCTTTACGTGTTTGAGAGGTATGCGTACCTCTGGAGTGCAGGGGGTGTGTACATTCTGAGTGCAATGCTCTTGGACATGCCCCCTGCACTCACACACAGAACCATCTCCATATTAGAGCACTGCAGCACACCTTCATTAATATGCATGGTGTGATGCCATACTGCATGGGAACAGTCCCTTCCATGCAAGAATAAGCTATTCTTGCACAGAAGTTTGCTGAATCTGGGGGCATGTGTTTTCATCTCCTGTACTGTTTATTTCTGCCATTCCTGCAAAGCAGGTGATTAATTTTAGCGTCCTTTTATGTAACTGTATTTAGAATGTTGATAATAAGTACCACAGTACCATAGTTTTCATCTGTTCATGAGGAATGGGGTGGACATTTACAAGATATTATAAGTTTTACATTGAGTGCTATTTTATTTCCTGCCTGAAATGTTAATCCTAAATTGCTCAAAAAATAAATAGAAAATAAGGCAGGCAGCAGTAAATTTCATAACTCACTACTACATTATTAAAATACTTTTGCATGAGAGGGCTTCACACCCCCTGCATCCTCTGGCCAACAGTGCTCCCACACTCAAGTTACTTATATATACTAACTCTAAAAAACATGTACCTTTGAGAAGGGGGATTTCTCCAAGGTAATACAACTACAGACTTAGTATATATAACATGCACACACGTTTGCACTTGTAGTTTAGCCATTCTGTGGACTCCAGCTGTACTTCCTGGAATTTTATTATCCATGCATGATTTTTCTACTTAATGTGTGAGACATCTGTCATATAACCAGCCCCATGCAATAGTTACAGCATCTTGGGTATTAAAGGGTTTAGGCTAGTTAGTATAATTTGTTAAGAATAAAAATCTCACTGTGAAGTACAATTAAATTGGCACCCATATGAAACTTGTTTTTATCCTTCCACATCAGTGTTAATGCTACCATTTCCTTTATTGGTATGAAACCACACACACTTTTCTCACTGTTCCTGTTCTTTTGAGTTGGTATTTCTTATTGAAATGGTTAAGATAATTTTAAGATGTTTGGACTTTTTATTGTCAAGATATACAGTAATTTCTTAGCTTTGGCCATCTAACCATTGTGTGGGAGTGATGGCCAAACTTATGTCCTCCAACTTGGAGATGTGCCTTGTAAAATAAAATACCTGCTTTTTGTTTCTTTCCAGGCATAATGTCTATCCAAGAGTCTACTACATTCTTTGACTATATAGTTACCTGATTCCACCTAGCCACAAAGAGAGAAACTGATTAACATGACTCATCTTCTGACTAGCCTTGTGGTACCTGAAAATATGGGCCGAGGGGTATAGTAGTTCTGTTTGTTATCTTTCCCACCATTTTAGGATTCCCTTTATTTTCCTGAATTTTTACTAAACCAAAAATTATCTTCAAAGTTTCCATTGCTACTCTGGGGTGTGCCGTAAAATACTTGATACGTGAAAGGCTTTACTTTGCCCAGAGATGAAAAGCAATTTTACAACCATTATTACTATTACTGTATCCATGCAATGCTGTGAATTATAAAGCAGGGTAGTGGAAAATTAGTAGCTTACCCTTAGTCTTATCTCCCCCAAAACTCTAGGAGACATTTTTCCTCACCAACATATTGGTGGTTTTAGAAAAAGATTGTAGTACATGGAGTGCCATGTTTGTGCTCTGATTTTGGAAAAAAATACAGTTTTGATAAGCATCTTTCTGATGTAAGAAGGGTGCTTAAAAAAGTTCATATATGTGTATGAAATACCTCAGAGCACGTCCACTGTACCACAAACCTATGATCTCACCACAGTGATTTGACATAAAATGCTTGTGTTAAAGTTAGACAATAGCAAGCTGCATGCTAGTACTGCATACCACAAACTACTGCACACTTTGAAGGGATGGCTAATGTAGCGGTCTGCTCATTTCGTAACAACAACTGTCATCTTCATTAACATCTATTTTAAGTAGTATCTTCTAACACCTATGTATTATTTATAATCAAACATGTTAAGAATTTGACAGCAAAATTATGCTATTTAAAGAACTTAATACTTAAAGTAGGTTTACTGTTTACATTTGTTGTCCAGTCATTTGTTAAGTTCAGTCCTGAGTTGTCATTCAATGCACCATATCTTAAAATCTAAATCTGTACAAAACAGAGATTGCTTTGGTTAAAGCTTAGCCATTCAACAATCTTTAAAGAGCAAAATAATGTATTTTCTTCAGTATTTATCAGATAAGCAGTCCTATAATAAAAGTTACTTCTACTCAGCCCATTACACAAACATTCCTACATCAGAAAGCAGAGTGGAATACATAAAGCTATTTCACAATGCAAAGAAGCACAATTCCCTTACACAGATGTTTGCTATTCATTAGTATTACTTTGCACTACTATACACTCTGGAAAATAAGACATTTTATATCCCTACCAATGCCATTTACATTGTAAAGCTGTAAAGCAGTTCTTTGCTGTTTAGATATGTCCATGACTTTCTATCTGCAAAGCTACTTATTTTATTTCCATCCTTCTGCTCTGTTCTTTAGAACAGAAATCTCTAAGTTGCCCCCTACAGCTTCTACTCAAGAACTCTCACCTTCAGATTCCATACCTGACACCATTGTTTTCACTATCTCCCCTCTTTTTTTCAGAAATATAGCCACAGCCAGTTTCATTGGCATAGAGGTAAAATGCCCAGAATATGACGCAGGTGACCTGAGTTCATCTACGTCTGTTGGAGCTGTTGTAGGGGAGAAGAGAAAAGACAAAGCTTAACCTGCTTGCCTCTTCTCAGGAAGACATATGGAGCATGTCTCTATAGTCTCTCTATGATTTTAAGTTCCAGTGGAGATTGAGATTCACACCATGAGGTGCAGTCTACAAGGAGAGGACAGGGCCATTTGCTTACATTGTATATAGACATGGGGATGTACATTGTGAAGGCCCATTGCATGCGGACATTACTAGGCATGCACAGGAAGGGTGGGCTGTAATTAGAAATATCCAGCCTCATAGCACATAAGTAACAGCTACAATTCCTGGTTAGGTCATGTTTCATATCCAGGAAGAAGTGGGTCACAGGGTTGTTGCCCAGGGGGAACAAACTAGTCTGTAGGAGGACTGGGAGAGCAGAGCTTGGTGATCAGAAAAGAAAGCTGCTACCAACAAGAAAGAAAGAAATGTAGCTCTACTTGTTTCTTTCCAAAGAAAAGCTGCCCACCAACAATTTCTGTATGCTGTCTGCTTTTATACAGTCAGGACATGTTCTAATAACATCATTCAGTCTGTCTGAAGTTGACTAATCTACAGCTAGACAACACAGTAAATTTAAAGTACAGCATTGCTGTAGCACTGTAGGTAACACAGGCCTCCTTGATTCTGATACATGGCTTTGCCTGCAGTAAAAAGACTAGACACTGTATCATATTAATTACATATCCTGCCACTTTCTTGGGCAAAGACAGTATCACATTTTGCCAAAGTATCAAATTAATACTAGTATACCAGCATGATAAACATTAGTGTGAGATTTTCACTGCAGTCGCACGCTCTTTATTCCCAGGTGCATAATATGGTAGATTCATATTATACATTAATTAGTAGGCAATTACTGATGCCAGGCATTTCGTGAATACTCTGGGCGCAGTAGATAAGCCAAAGGGCAATGCAGAGAATTGATAGTGGATTGAACCTGCAAGAAATCTGAGGTATCTTCTGCAGCTTTGTCTGATTGGGACATGCAGGTATGCCTCCTTGAGGTCCAATATTACCAGCCAAGACCCCATGGGAAGAAGCTGCTGTAAGGTGAGCATCTTGAATTTTGGTACTAGTAGAAATGTGTTTAGGATGGATAAGTCCAAAATGGGTCTCCAATCAGTTCCCTTCCTTGGTACCAGGAATAGTCTGAGGCAAGAAAAGTTTCCCCAATGGGGTACTTAGCTTTAAAGAAGACTTCGGTTTCCAAATTTTTGTAATTTCAGGAGCTGGTCGACCGGCACTTGTGAACTGCTTCTGCTTCAGGCACCGCGCGGCAAAAAAGACTGAAGAAAATGGCGTCGGCCGTGTCTTATATGCCCCTGTCGCACTGACTTCAGGGAAGAAGGCGACAACAACTGACGCCGGACCTAGACTTTGGAATTCGGCTGACCGAGGACCCGCCTGACGGCAGGAGAACCCATATGTAAGGACTGCAGCTGTATTAGCACTCGAACATCTACATTTATGGTAGGTACAAAACTGTACTTTATGCAGGCAAAAGACATAGTATAGTGAGTAGATATTGAATAAGCACAAAATATACTTAATCATTCTTTGGGCTAATATCTAAGGTCAAGAGTACAGTCAGAGATTACAGTTTTGTATCACAGTGGCATACCCCAGCTAGTCTTCCATTTAAAAAGTGCCCACATTTCTCCAAAGTATTTCCGGTGCAGTTGCAATTGTGTGCAAAACTTTCAGCTGATTCCCCCTGTGACAGTAAAAGCAGTTTCAAATGCTTAATCATGAATGCCTCTGTAACAGTAAAAGCAAATTGTTTCAAATGCCTAATCATGAAGCGTGTTAATAGCCTAGCTGCTACATTCTACGCAGTCCACATGCAGCAGAAGTTAGGTCTTACCATAGCTCTCAACCAATCGGAGAGAAATCTCAACAGAATCAGGAACGAATCCAGATATAACCGGGGACAATCAAGGACACTTTGAAAATGTTAGTACTATTAACTTGTGACACTGCCAGAATTAGAGAATGTGAATTAATATACATTTTCTGATGTAAAAGAAGTATATAACTCTAATTATTGTCATTATTTATTAACTTTAATTTACCACTTTGTTACCAACAGTTAGAGAAAAAAGTTAGAAAAGGTTAGGAGTGATTAAGAGGGAAAGATTTAAAGTTTTACTCAAAATCAGGGACATTGCTGTAAATCAGGGACAGTTGAGAGGTATGGATCTCACCAGTCATGTGGATTGTTTTGCAATATTTTTGTGTGGGTGACATGGAGAATCAAGGCATCATTTCATGCTACTTTTTTCATGTAGTACATTTACTCACAACAGTTTACGATTTATAGATTTAAATAAAAGACTTGCATCCAGAACCATACCAGCATTCTTTACTATAGAAGGGAAAAGATCTCAAGGTACAAGTCTAGAGCCCCAGCTAGTTTGTCTAATGACCTCATCTATTCGGGATGTAATACCTCTCAACTGTAGAGATTTTCACAGAATGCCCAGATGTCTGACTCATATTTTTGATCTGTTCCGCTTAAAA
The DNA here is from genome assembly GCF_019279795.1 of Protopterus annectens. Classification (NCBI taxonomy): domain Eukaryota; kingdom Metazoa; phylum Chordata; order Ceratodontiformes; family Protopteridae; genus Protopterus; species Protopterus annectens. The sequence goes on from NC_056737.1 coordinate 643,658,814, forward strand.
TTTGTTTTTTTTTACAAATCACTGGGATTATATAAGAATTAAAGTCACTAAATAATGCCATGCATTTGAGTTTCAGATTTCATATCCTCCACAAAATGCATGGTAACACAAGTGTTATTATTCTAGCAACTTTCTTGGTTTAAAAGAGCAATATTTAAAATGTGTCCCTATTTTGGGGCATTTGCCCCCCCCCCCCCCCATTATGTCAGGTTTTGTCTAGATTTCTTGCACTGAGGTTGAGAGGTATGAGGCTTATGCAGTCCTGGATCACAGCAAGTTACCACACAAAATGAAATCTTATATTCATCTATAAAACATGGGAACACCTGGCCATCATCAGCATGGAAAAGATAATATAGTCCTTGTCATACCTTTCAACTGTCCAGATTTTTCACAGAATGTGCAGATTTTGCCTCATATTTTTGGTCTGTTCCTCATAAAATTCTGTTTTTCTGGCAAAACACTGTCAGAGGGTGAAGTCAGAAAGTAATGATAGACATTTGAGGTTTCAGATTTCATACCCTTCAGAAAATTCATACTAAGGCAAAACCTATTATTCTATCAACTTTCTACATTTGTAAAAGCAATATTTAAAAATTGTCCCTATTTTTGGGCCTCTGTTCCCCCATTATTTATGGCTTTGTCTAGACTTCTTGCTTTAAGAGGTTGAGAGGTACGGCCCTTACTAACCTGTAATGTCCCCTAATAGAATGCTGTGACTCCTTTACAAAGTATTGAAGGAACATTGTCTAAACATCTGCAAATTCTCTTTGAATTCTTCAGTGACTGAAAGCAAATTACGACAGGAATTTACCAAATACAGTCCAACTGGACTGACAGTGGTACTGTATTGTGTCATCAGCCCCCTAATCATTAATTTAACCTTTGCTGTCACTGGAGAGTCCACCACAGTGATGTCTGCACTGAATTCTTGTTTTAATAATGTGTTCATTGTATATTTGCACTGCAGCTGTTTGGTTTTCATTATATACCATCATCAACTACTCATGTCAGGCTCTGCACTCTAGAATAAGATTTTCCTTTGGAACATCTGTACTGCAGGATTATACTTCTTGTAGTCTCTCAGATGGCCTTTCCACCTCAAACCTTCCCCTTTATCTGGGATTCCACATAATGTTTGACCATACCTATAAGTGTAAATTTATCACAAAGGGACCCTAACAGCAAGATATAACAGTAACAGATGTGCGGTAACAGATGTGTGGGTGCTCACCACATCAGTTAATCTTCAAGATTGCCCTTTTCAGTGGTTTTCCTTTCTCCTCCCTCTGGTCTACATATGCCAGGAAGTTTTTTTTCAAAAGAAGATATATCAGTCATGATTACAGGGCCATCATTTTGTATCCCTGTTTTTGTAGTTTATTTTGCTTGCAGTTTTATTCATTATATTCAGTGAAAACAAGAAATGGGGATCTTTGGTCAAACATGCCTCTTTATACCAACATAGAGATACCACAGGTTGTACTGTGGGGGCATGTATGAATCAAACATGGTAGCGTGAGATCAGGAAGAGAATGAGATGCTGGGAAAGTAACTGGAAAGAGTAGTAAAGTGTACATCTTCCACAGAGGGCCAACTTGAAGATCAACTAAAAGGTGAAGTTTCTAGACATCCATTTCTTTATAACTATCCACAACTGAGGAATGTTTTAAACATGCCTTAGACAGCTATATATGGACAGAAGGAAGTTTGAATGGACAAAATGAACTAGTCTTTCCATAACAGGAGAAATGAAATTCAGTGATTTTAGTTAGTCTGACTTGTGGTATGTGACACGCCCCTGCACTGGTCCAGTAATCAAGGATCCTCAATCCTCACCACTAGCACCAGTGAGCGACATGCACATTGGGAGAATGACAAGTATACACACAGTAAAGTACAATTTCCCTTAAGAGCACACAGATATCACAGTCAGTCTGGGGGCTGGTTTCTCCCTCTTTCTCCAGATCCCCAATAAGACACCCCACTGGCACAGCTATAGGGTTAAGATCTCAGCCAAGGGGTCAAGCCAAAACCTTCGGCACCCTCTCTGTCCAACCAGTGCTTCGTGTGCCTGCTCAAGTAGCTGACACACACACACACACACACACACACACACACACACACACACACACACACGCACGCACGCACACACACACACACACACACACACACACACACACACTTTGAGATTTGATTTATATAAAAACACACAGACACTTCTGGGGAAGGCTGGCACAGGTTTACTATGCCCCTTTCTGCCAAGATTATAAGGTAGCAATCACCGCCACCAACCACTCTTACTTATCAGCTACTATATAAGCCCCTTACAAAGGGTGACCAGTCCTGCTGTGTAATGTTACTATTATCCAAATTGTAAGTGTGTCCAAGACTTTTAAGGCTATTTAGGAGTGGCCTGTACAGTGTCACTAAATACATATGCAAGAACTCTAAGAGATTAAATATCTCTAAACAAACCAGCCACAATTAAAAGGTTTAAATATATTTAATAATAAATAATAAAAAGAAAAGACAATATTCAATGACTCAACACAGTGACTACAGAGTTCAGTATCACAGGAAATAGTTTAAAACAACATTGCAGGACAGTCTCAAATAAATACAGAAAACATCTAAACTTATCTTACTGTATTCCTATCTATCTCTAAGAGAAACTATGCTCTAAATAACTTACTTACAGAGCAAGGCAAATGCAGATTAGAAGTGCTGAGTGGATGTTTTCAGATCCAAGACAAGATACAAAATGCACGGTCTCAGAGAGAGTTCCCAAATTAATATCAAAACATTACTGCTGGGTCAGCTGGATGACATCACTATTTGTCACCTGCCTTCAGTTACCAGGCTATCAGATACCAACAGAATTTTTAGCATCTTTGTGTGAGAAGTACATATCTCTCAGACGTTTGCCTAAAACTGGAAGTTATAAAACAGTTAAACACTTTTACATTTTAAACCTAGTAATTATTTCTGTTTCACGACAATAGAAAGAAACTCCTAGCTTTAGACATCCTGTCTCCTTGATGTCTTGAAACTAACTTGTATAGCACATCGTAAAACACTTTTAACTTATTTTCTTGAAGTTTTGCAAGTTAACACTGTATGTTCCAACTTCTACTATTAATATAGTTTATATACATTTCTGTTATTTTCCAGTAGGGTACACTGTGGTTACATTCTTGAAGCTCAGTACATAACATACAGTTCAACACAGTTCTGTACCAGTAGTTTAATATACTGATAACATATAGTTTTCTTACATTTGTAAGACAAGCCTATGTTTCATATTAATACTCACAAATGACATATGATTATTTACAAAGTTCCAGATAGCTGAGCTGGCAGTGTCACATTTCTATATATATCATATTAATATTTTCAAGTGACATATAATTATTTACAAAATTCCAGCTAGCTGGGTTGGCAGCATTTTGGTTTGTCACACCCCCCCCCCCCCATGAGAACTCAAGCTAGTTTTTCAAGTGACACTTGAGAAACACTGCTTGAGAGGGTTGAACCTATCTGGGAATACCTTACCCCATTCCTTGTCTTGACATTCCAGCTGCCTTGGAATTGCTGACCCCAGTACCATGTTGCACTGTCCCATCATATGCCTGCAACCCTAGGCTCCACCATAGTAATCTGGGATTTTCCTGGCTGGCTCCCTGTAGCCATAGATTCCCCCTCAGCCTCTTGCTGCAATCCACTGCAAATACTCAGAACAAGGGCCTCCCTATCATGGTAAGGTTTCATCATGTTAACATGGTAAAATTTGTGCCCGTGCCCCTGCCTCCTGCCTAGCAGTTCTACCATGTAGTCAACATCACTGACCTTCCTTACTACCTTGTAGGTTCCCTCCCAACCTGCCTGCAGCTTGTTGTGTCTGACAGGAATGAGAACCATTACATGCTGCCCTACAGCATACTCTCTAGCTTGAGCATTCCTGTCATGCCATACCTTTTCTGCTGCTGGGCTTCTGCCAGGTTCACCTGGACCAAGCCCATGAGTGCTCTGAGCCTTGTCCTGAGGTTTAGAACATATGTCACAACAGAGTCCTTGTGACATTCACACTCACCTTCCCATTCATCTCGAATCAGATCTAGAGGTCCCCTCACCTTATGCCCATAAAACAACTTATAGGGTAAAAAAACTGTGGATTCCTGGAGCACCTCTCTGTAAGACAATAACAGATGGAGCAAATATTTGTCCAAGTCCCTCTTAAACTGGTCTGCAAATGCCCATAGCATTGTCTCAAGTGTAGAGTTTAACCTTTCAACAAGACCATTAGTCAGGGAATGGTGGGGGTGGCCTTTAGGTGCTTCACCCCACAGTACTTCCACAGGCAAGCCAGCAGGTCTGACATGAAATTGTTACCTCTGTCAGTCAGTATTACTGTCAGTAAGTATTTCTTTTGGGAAACCTAGCCTGCTGAAAATCTCTAACAAGGTATTTGCTACTTTTTCTCACTCAATGGAGGACAGAGCCACTTCCTCAGGTTATCTTGTAGCATAATATACTACCACTAGGATATACTTTTTCCTAGTGGAACTTGGGGTACTCAAAGGCCCTACAATATCCATAACTACACTCTGAAATGGCTCCTCAATCACAGGTAAAGGCATCAAAGTAGCTTTCACCTTGTTCCCTACCTTGCCTACCTTTTGGCACTGCTCACATGTCCTGCAGAACCCTGTTACATCTCTGGAAATCCCAGGCCAATAGAAGTTCTGCATAATACATCTCATGGTATGTTTTATGCCCATATGACCTGCAAAGGGAATATCATAGGCTATGGCTAGAAGTGACAGACAGTAGGCTTTGGGCACTACCAACTGCTGTATTCTCTCACCCTCTAGCCCTCCCTCAGGGGTAAACTCTCTATACAGTAACCCGATGTCCAAGTATACAGATTCATCCTTCCTTTGAGAATCAGGTGCCTCACTAGCTACCACCCTTAAGCCTTGTAATGTAGTGTCTGAGAGCTGAGCCTGTCTCAACTCTCTTTTAGTAACTCTTCCAAGCTCCCCATCCACAGGAAGTCTGGCATCCTCTGACAGTGGTGCCTCACTGTCAGCCTGGGTACTACTACTACTCACCTCTGCCCTTGCAGCCACTCTGTCCAAGGGAATATCATTAGCCACAGGCAGCTGTGGCTCACCTTCAGTCTCACTGCTACAGGGTAGCTGCCTCCCTGAAGTAACCATCTCACCAGTCCTGGCTGCAAGTCTGCAGTCTGTCTGGGTCTCCCCCAGGCTACCAGACCTACATGCTTGTCTCCAAGCCTGACTGCGTGTAACTGCATGCACACATGGTACTGCATTATCAAAATAATTCCCTATCAGGACAAACCAGCCACAATTAAAAGGTTTAAATATATTTAGTAATAAATAATAAAAAGACAAGACAATGGGCAGAGACTACAGAGTTCAGAATCACAGGAAATATTTTAAAACAACATTGCAGGACAGTCTGAAATAAATACAGAAAACATCTAAACTTATCTTACTATATTCCTATATATCTTTAAGAGAAACTATGCTCTAAATAACTTACTTACAGAGCAAGGCAATGCAGATGAGAAGTGTTGAAGGGATGTTTTCAGATCTTAGACAAGATATAAAATGCATGGTCTCCTAGAGAGTTCCCAAATTAATACCAAAGCATTACTATTGGGTCAGCTGGATTACATCACTATTTGTCACCTGCCTTCAGTTGCCAGGCTAACAGATACCAACAGAATTTTTATCATCTCTGTGAGAAGTACATATCTCTCAGAAGTTTGCCTAGAACTGGAAATCGTAAAACAGTTAAACACTTTTACATTTTAAACCTACTAATTATTTCTGTTTCAAGAAAATACAAAGACACTCCTAGCGCTAGACATCCTGTCTCCTTGGTTCCTTGAAGCTAACTTTTATAGCACATTGTAAAACACATTTAACTTATTTTCTTGAAGTTTTGCAAGTTAACGCTATATGTTCCAACTTCTACTATTAATATGGTTTATATACATTTCTGTTCTTTTCTAGTAGGGAACACTGTGGTTACATTCTTGAAGCTCAGTACATAATATACAGTTCAACACACACTTCTGCACCAGTAGTTTAATATCCACATAACATATAGTTCTCTTACATTTGTAAGACGTCTGTGGATCATATTAATATTCGCAAATGACATATGATTATTTACAAAATTCCAGATAGCTATTTCACTATTTTCCAGACTTTCTTTATAGCAAAAATACCTTGTAAGTTCAATTGTGTTGTCCCATGATAAACAAAGTGAATTTTGTTAAGAAGAAGATAACTCATCTGATTTACTTTTAGCCAAATCTGCCTTATCAGCTACACTTTCTTTCTTGAAAACCTATTATAAGGATAATCAATGGAGTACATTTGCAATAGAAAAGGATTAGTCCCAAGGGAACATGTCAGTGTTCTGGCAAGATCTCTAATATAGTCAGGCATGACATCTCTTGCAGACTCAATATTACATCCCATGCCAAGTGTATCTGGTAGTAAAGGACAACAACAATCTGCATCATCCTTCTCATCTTCAGTGGGTATATGACCAGACTTGGAGTATTAAATATGTGAACCTGTGCTGGTCGAGTACAAGACATCAGACATTTTTTAATCCATATACTGTAGTATTAAAAACAGATTTGTGAAGGATGGTACACTAAGCTCTAGGCATACAAAATTCAGGTATTCTGCAAGTATGTTGCTTAAATTCAGAAGTTGTAGAACAGCTAACAAAGCATTTTCATACTGCATTTCATTTGACTAGCATAAGCTGTTACAGTTCCTGTTTGCAAATTAGTAAATTCACAGAAATTAGATGTTAGTTCAGAGTTTGCTGCACTCCGAGTTTACAAAATTTATTTAGGAGGTAGCTTGGTCACAAATGGAGACCAATATGTATATAAATGGTTTAGTGATCAGGGTAGATCTCCTTAATCTGCACCATAACTTACATGAAATATCCAAAGTGCTTACATACAGAAATATAAAAAACAAAATATTATTCAAAATTGTTCTAACTGCCCCAGCCAAGGGGAGGAAGCACATCAGCGTGATAAGTTAAAGGGGAGGCAGGCAAAGAGTGATCGACTTTTCCATGGACTGCAATGTCAGTTTTCCGCTTCAGTGCTTCTTCGCATGCAATATGACATGATGTATATTTTTTATCAGTGAAGAGATAATCAAATGCTTAAGATGCTGGGCCTGTCAAGTAGGTGTGCTTCTCCAAGCTGTTGCTGAAAAAATAAACAAACCAACAAATGCCAGACTTGTATCACTGTTATTAAAGCTTCTAAAACTGTAGCAGAACCTAACAGATTGAACGTACATTCTTCTGGTTACTGCTTTAGTATGTACCATTTCCTGACTACTGCATAGTGAGTATTATACTTCTCTTGTAAATCCACCCATAGTAATATGCACTCCATGGAATGAGACCATGCAGCCATAGATCCATCTTTTGTAAAGCCAGTATGAAGCCTTCAATAGACGTAGCAGATCAGCACAACCTTTTCCTGAAGCAGAGATCTCTCACATCATACTGTATAAAGTCTCGCTGCAGCCTTTTTATTTCACTTCCTTTGGGCGGATGTACACTTATTTTAGCAAAGATCCACAGAGCTTGACAACCAGCTACCGCTTTATTGTATTTATCTGATATATCCAAGGCATTTGCTATTCTCTGCAAAACTTAAATAGAATTATTCACTGTATATTGTACTTTTGAACTGCATTTTATCATATCACTGCTTATTTGAACTGTTTTTTTTTCCTGAAATTGTTGCACTTTGTTTGCTGTAACATAGACTAGATTCAGACTTGCTAAATCTAGTTCTGTTTGTATAACTTGAGCACTAAACCAAGCCACCTTTTGCTGGAGAGGGTTTCCCCTGCACCCTAGTGGCAGGAGTGTGCAGTTAGAACTCATCTGATTAAAGGTTGCTGGAACAGAGCTCAGTTTTGAACTTTTTTGGTTAAATCAGTTTGCTCTTGTTTGCTACATAAGCACAGCGTTTGTGCTTGTTTGAGCATCATGCACTGTCGGGCAATGGTGTGCACCATTCGTGGTTATAGGCACAAACACTTTTGCTTGCAATTTTTCCCTTAGTACTCTGCTGGTGCTCCATTGGTGAGTTCTCACGATTGTCCCTCACTGACAGGTGATCCATTCAGCGAAGCTCCTGAGATAACAACACAGATCTTACCCACTAGCCCTTTGTATTTTTTGTCCATTTCTCCTGTCCTCTCCCTGTTTTCTGACCACATCAACTTACCTAGCATTATGGACAGACAACTTCCCACAGTTTCTCCAACTAGCCTGGTTGACACGGGCATCCTGAGGCAATGTAGCAATTGCCTTATGTACACTGACAACCCACTTCTTCCAGTCCACACAAATTCATTATGCGAGAGATGCATCTGTATCAAAAACCTAGAATCCAGGCTCTCTCGCTCACCAGTCAGCTCATCTGATACTAAGCAGGCTGTCAGCATGCACACCTCACATTCTGCATCTATCAAACCAACAACACATAAGCCTACATATGTGGAGATCCTTACCAGAAGCTTAACTAAACATGAGAGACCTCCCTAACATAAACACAGGCACACTTCAAATAATACATCATCTGCATTATATAGTACACATAATATATCACACAGCAGTGACTCACCAGTCAAGCCCTAAGGCATAACACAAAAACAAACATCTTAGTCATAGGCGCCTCAATTGTGAGACACTCAGATGTTCCTGTCACCAGGTTGGATAAGGAAAAGGTCACAGTCAGCTGTCTGTCAGGTGCCAGGACCCACCATATCACACACTCATTCAAGTCTCTCAACAGTAGGCACTTTTATGACTCCATCACAGTCCATGTTGGTGTGAGAGACTTGAGATGCACCTCACTGGGCAACATGAAGAGAGACATGACTGAGCTCTCTGATTTTGTGTCTCAGGCAGTAAGTCCCTAGCCTTAAGCAGCGTTTTACCTTTGCCTAGGATAATACCTCAATACAAACAAAAAATTATTGACTTCAACAATTGTCTTAATTTCTGCTGTCATTCAAAGGGGATACACTATCTGTTAGCCTGGGATAACAATGTCAACAGACCTCTATGCTTTGCCAGAGATGGTCTTAATCTGTGACCCCTGGGATTTCGGCTACTAGCTAAGGCTCTTGCCACCCCACATAGTGCCTTTTTTAGGCAATGTCACAAGAACAAAATTCCTGATATAAAAATACACTCTTAAAACAACCTCAGGGTTATGCTGCTAAATGCTAGGAGTCTAAACCAAAAACTGCACTAACTGGAAGCAGTCCTCACCTTGGAAGATGCTTAACTTTGTGCAGTCACTGAGACCTGGTTTAAGGCTGCAGAGAGCACCCCAGCTATACCAGGTTACATTTCCTTCCACATGTTCAGACCTCAAACTGAAGGCATGAGAACTAAAGGAGGTGGTGTATCAATATTTATTAAAGATAAATACACCTCTAGACTAGTTAAACTGCATTATTACCTTGACTCTTCAGGTGCAATTGACTGTAGGTAAGACCCCTATTCAGGACATTGCCAGCTATAAGTCCCTCCTCCATGAATGAAGACATCCACTCAGCCTACTTGGATCTACTTGAGTCAATCAAGATACAACCAAACACCCTGGTTTTGGGTGACTTTAATTACCCATCCATTGACTGAGTAAATTATACATGTTCTAACTCACTTGCCCAAAGGTTCCTGGACTTCGTTAACTCCAATGCTCTGGACCAGCTGGTTGACACACCCATAAGGGGCTCAAACATCCTGAATCTGGTCCTCACCAACATGGGGGACTGCTGCACTTCCCCCAGAGTATTGCCATCCCTGGTGAGATCTGACCACAAATCAGTCTCTCTAGAAGTAACTATAACTCAAGACCCTCCCCCCATAGCAAAAATGAGACTAAAAAAATCTCCAAGGTCAATTACAACCTCTTACATGAAGGCATAAATAGCTTAATAGCTTCACAGCCCATCCTTCCTCTGATGGAACAGACACCTATACTGAATTATACAAGAATGCTTTATATGAACACCTGTATAATTGTATTGACTCTGCTGTACCTGATAGAACCAATGCAAGATCTTCAAGGAAAAACAAACCTGCCTGGTGGACAACTGCCATTAATAGGGTGCACAACAGGAAAAAAAATTGCTGTCTGAGAGTAGGAAGGAATGGACTCAAAACTGGAAACACTCCCTCCTCACCTTAGATAAGCAAATAAGACTCCTAGCAAAGTCCTCCAAGGATAACTATCAATCCAAATTAGCTTCCCTAATGAGGATTCTTTAGTTACATCTGTAACCTCAAAGGTAAGGCCCAAATTTCACTGAACTCGTAGTTAATGGTACTACATATACAGAACCTCTGGATATAGCAAACCTGCTGGCTGACAGGTTCAGTGAAAACTTCACTCCCCTGTCCCTGCCACATATAACCCAAAGCATCCCTAACACCTGTCCCTCATCTAATATCTCCAAGGAGCAGGTCTTAAATGCCTTCTCTAAGGACAAAAACACAGCCTCTATGGGACCAGACAACATCCTGGGCTGTGGTCTACATTGGTTAAAATAGGAATTAGCATCACCACTGGACACATTTTTTAATCACAGTCTAAGCATTGGCTTTGTCCCAGCAGAATAAAAAACAGCTACCATCATCCCTTTGCACAAAATGGGGTGCATCCATGGACCCTGGGAACTGTAGACCCATTAGCCTGACAAGCCTTTTCTGTAAGCCCATGTATCGAATCATCATGTACCTTACTGACAAAGATATAGGAAATCTCCAAATGCTCAACCCCACCCAGTTTGGCTTTGTCAAGGGGAGATCACGCCTGTTAAACTTAGATGTCTTCTTTGAGACAGTCACCACACCCCTAGATGAGGGCACGTCTGTACATATGGCCTACCTAGACTTAGCCAAGGCCTTTGACACAATCCCTCACTCAGGCATCATTGATAAACTCACCCAGCTGGGTATCAACCCATATATTGTCAGGTGGGTTGAAATGGCTCACTGATAGAATTCACACAGTCAAAATAGGGGACTCCACCTCCTACACCATACCCATAACCTGAGGTGTTCTACAGGGAGTGATCCTGGGACCCCTACTGTTCAGAATCTACTTCTCTGAAGTACAGCCTAAAACTAAAGGACTGTAGCTGACAAAGTTTGCTGATGACTGCAAACCAGGAGCAATCATTGAAACCCCTAGCGATGTTAACATCCTGCAAGAAGGTCTTACGCAGACTAATGACTGTTGCCAAAGTCATGGTCTTAAACTTAATGCAAAAAATGTATTATCATCCCCTTCGGCAAGTGTAATGTTCCTGCGAACTACCACATAGTAATACGCTAAGCACACAGTCAGTGGTGAGAGATCTGGGCACACAGGTTGACAGCAACCTTAACTTCAATCACCATATCTCCACAGTGGTAAGAAGGGCATTTTGTATTATTCATCTCATAAGGGCATTGCCTCCAGAAAAAAAAAGATGTTATAACTCCCACTTGTACTCTTCCCTCATCAGGCCAATAGTAGAGTACAACGTTTCCTTTGGTATGTTCCTTCCCAAACAACTGCAGCAATTGGAGAGACCACAAATGTTCTTAACAAAGAAAATTCAGGGTCTTCATGGTCTGTCTTATGGGGCAGACTGAAATCATTGTCACTTTACAGACTGTGCAGAGGTGATCTGTGCCTTACATATAGAGCAATCTCTGACCCAGCTTTAATGGAAATGCTGCAGATTTGCAATTCAAATAGCGCACAGGTTATTTGCTCAAAGGATATTAACCTGATTTGTGGCATCAACAGAACTTGCTGGAGACACAGATTTGTCTCAAGAGGTTGCCTCACCTTTGGAACAAGCTTCCTATTCATGTTAAAGAAAGTCCCTTGTTGTCCCTATTCAAGCAAAAGTTGGATGACTGGATGGGTAACCAGAAATTCATCCAGGGCATCCACCTGTGTCCCTCTTGGACAGGGGCAATAGGTGCTGATTTTAGTGTCTGCTTGATCCAGACACCCCTGGGAACACGGGTTGAACTTGGCTAAGCTTGCAAGGGCCCTGAGGCTGTCAGCCTAGTAACCTCCTATGATCTCATTCTGGCCTGAAAGCGCAATTTTTTTTAATGAAAAAATAGAAAGGTCCTTCTTTTGTTCCAGAACTGCAGAGGTAGCTTAATAACCCTTTATTACTGGAGTTTCTTCAACAAATGCTTTTGGACATACCTTCCTAAATAAATCAGCTTTGAGGGGAAAGGAGCTTACAGTAAAGATACTGACACTGTGATTGTATTTAACCTGACAGCCCCTCAGCATTTCCTTAAAAAACTTAACCAAATTTGTAGCATCGTATTCTTTTGGTCACACTGCAACACAGTGAGCTGTCTTATGTTAATCATCATCATCAGGAGTAATAGTAGTAAAAGTATTTTACTATTAAACTGGGTACTCAGTTAATACTATTGATACTCAAACTGTTATCAACTCGCAGTCTATCCTTTCTTAGGATAATACGGCATTAATAAAATCTAGATGCCTTAACATTTATTATACAATGAAGTCTCATTTGTATTCAAAAACATGCATGCCGATGGACCACAACAATCAGCGTGTCCATCATAAATCCTGCAGTATCTACAACAATAAGCCCAGTAACTGCACCTATTAAAAACAAGAGCTACAGCCGCCATTTTCTCCCCTTCTCTAAGTGGTGAAAAGAAGTAGAACTACTATCAGTGTGGAAGATTGTCTTCCACTCTCACCAAAGGTGCATAAAAAAAGAAACCAAACTACAAAAACTTAATGAAAGACTTGGAAGTCACTGTTGGAAAGACAGTAGTCCATAGTATCCTCATGTAAACAACAGAAAGCATGCACACTCCTGACTCATTGAAAAACACACACAACTGCATTTTCCATAATACACTGCATGAGTGTCACTATATATACAAGACCCATGCATGTGTATTTTGAAGTAGTCCTCAGCAAAGGAAATTGGCTGTGAAACACTATGAGAAGAAGAAATTAAAAGATACAATGCCATTATTTAACAATGTAAGTAATTTCTTTTGTTTTTTAAATAATGACAGTGTATATAATGCCTGTCTTTTGGTAATGCATATTTATCTATGGATAGTTTACTAATTATCATCACTCGGATTTCAGACTTGTGATCAAATCACATCAGTCTTGAGTAAATATGGCATTACCCACACCTAGTCATTTATTATTGCTCTTTAGAGAATTAAAAGATACCAGATGCAGAAATGCTGAATTTTCCAGATAGTTTCATGGCCTACTGTTGAAATGTTGAGGACAACAAGTGCACCCACTGGAAAAGTAGGATTCCAATACAAACAATTTAAGTACATACTAAAGTTAAAGGTTCATATTTCCTAAGCATACTATCCAGTCTGGTTATGTAACTTGCTCAGAATCACAGATTAGACAAATGGTGGCTGGGGGAGTCACATGGAAAGAGCCAGTCAATATTTCATAGCCTTAATCTTCTATACTTACTGACAGACTGTCATACTGGGAATATTCCCACTACTGTAAGATTCAATGACCTCAGAGTTTGTATAAATAGTAGGGATGGGGGAAACAGTTACTAACTTTGGGGGGTACAGGAAATGTGAAGTCCCTCCTCCCAAAAAATATATTAAATTACAGTGAGCTTCAACATTCTCATTATTAAGCTATTTGTACTATATTTTTTGCATATACAGGACTCAATTATGGTTCTTGCACAGCCGACAGGGAGACCAGATCCACACCTTGTCTAAATAAATCAGAGACTTCACAGCTGAAGACAGCAGCTTACAACATAACATTCATATTCATGATTTAAAGCTCAAGTCAAAAGAGAATTCATTCACTTACAAGCATAAACAATTGACGTGGAAGGTGGATCCTCATATATATAATTATAAGAATCCAAGAAGACTGAAATTCCCTCTAAGACTTGACACCTCAGGTTACCTAATTCTGATGTAGGTTTTTGTGCCAGCATGACTGACACAAAGGGGTAAAGCCCCTGACTTTAACCCAGGTGACCCAAGCTTGATTAATAGTTCATGCACTTGTTGAAGCTGATTTGGGGAAAAGACTAGTGATGTAACATTGATGGTTCACCACTTCTCAGAAGGAAGAAGGGGAGTGCATGCCTAGTGTGCACCTTCCCTTGGCTGACTTCCTTTGGAGACAGGAGACCCCATAAGAAGTATTGCTTCAAGGGGAGCAGGCTTGTCCAGAGGAGTTATGTCTCTCATGAAAAGAAATGACATGCCTTTTCTGATGCTCAATGCATGCAGAAACTTGGGCATATTACTTTGCATGTGCAGTGGGGTGGAGTTAGGGCCAAAAAAACGCAAAAGTCTCCAACCACCCATGATGTCTGCTCAAATGATGTCTCCTTTCAGTTGACCCTTGCCCTCATAATGTGGGTTGAATGGGCCAATTGGCTAGGAGAAGGACAGATGATCAGCACACAGTGGAGCCAAAAAGAGAAAAAAAGATGTTCTGATGCAACTTTTAAAACAAGATGTCAGTAAAATGTTCATTCTTTTAAGATAGATGTGGTCCACTGTTTGAATGCTTTTTCAGCAAGGCAGTAATAGAATTGTCATAGCAAAATTCATATCTTTGGTGAACACAAATGTAATATTACAGGGTACTATCAAATAAAGAAGGCTTTTGGTTAACTGAGCATCTAACTAGATTTTTCTAATCTCCCCTACAGAATAGCCCCTTAATATAAAACATTTGCTTCACTTAGGTAAATGTTATGGCAGTAAGGGCAATTGAGTATTTTGTCATAGTTTCAGTTTTTGGCTTTCATCCATGTAAAATATAAAGATGTCCAGCTTCTCTTTTCTCATGTTTCCTAAGCAAATAAAGAATTAAAGCTCCTTACGTTACTAAATTTATACCATAACTACTCTCAACCCCATATCTTACAGATGTACACACATTCAAACATGACTGTTTAGTAAACTTATTTTATTATAGGTTTTGTGTATTCTTATTTTTATAATTTTGTTTCATTTCTTTTTTGGTGGGAGAAAGAGGTTTTTTGGGGGTGTGCGAGGGTGCCTACTATTTCTTTGGGTTATTGCTGTTTAGCTGGAAAAATGTTTATACAGATTCATTAACTAGACATTAATACTATTAACCATCATATAAAAAAGAGGAAAATATGGAAATATATATAAAACACCATCACCTACTCCCATCTATTTACAGGGAAATATCTTATTCCAAATAATAAATAAACATGAACAGCCACACAAACTGATGTGAAATAGCAAACAGGAAAGGCAGTAGTCGAGTTGGATGCTAACTGTATTTTATTAAGCGCTTTTTGTTTGCTGAAGTTTGCTTTTACTTAGCAAACAAAAAGTGCTTAATAAAATACAGTTTAGCATCCTACTTTGCTACTGCCTTTCCTGTTTATTTTACATTATTCCAGATAATCACCAGATGCTGATGAGTTTTTCATTTTTTTCATACTTATGTATATCCTATCAGTTTATAGCCTCTTTTCTGATATTCTTCCTTTCTTCAAGACTTGCATACTATCCTAGTTAAGTTTAATGTCCAGAACATTACATTTACTGATGTCTTCAGTGTTCACTTAGACCCTTCTTCACAGAAGATGACAATTATCAATAATTGTTCTCCCAGCAGACTTTTCATAATCCTTAAGAACTTTCTGCCAACTCTCGATTTAATAAACCTCTGAAGAAATAAGTACGCTTTTTTAACAGGAAATATTTAGAATTAAAATACACAGAACATTCAATAATTAAGCAATAATCGATGACATTGGTATGGTATATTAAGATTTACCTACAGTTGGTTTGATTTAATCATGAGGGCGAAGCTCGAGTGATTAAATAAAGCCAGCTGTGGGTAAATCTTAATTTGTCACATCACAGAGTCGGTTATTGTTATTATACAATGACATTATTTAAGAAGAGAAATACTTACTTTTCTTAAATAAAGTCTTTGTATAATGGCAACATACTGTCCTTCCACAGCTGGTAATATCCTGGTGTCTTTTTTGATGTATTGCGCATGCGTATGGGACTTGCGTTCCCATGCATACCGAGTACATCAGTGCTTTGGAAAGGAAGCAATGGAGAAAAGAAGGTCTCCATTGCTCTATTTTTGTTTTCTTTTTTTTTTTTTTTTTATTTAAAAAAAAGTTTCAGACAGTTTAGGGGTAGGAGAGAGACAGAATGGAGAAAATACAAAGAAAATCAGATATGTGTCTTTAGTTTTAAATAACGTACCTGATTTTCCTAGTATTTTCTCCATGCTGTCTCTCTCGTATGTCCGGAGTCCAGACTAAAGATTTTTTTTTTTATTTTTGTTTAAAAGAAAAAAATAAAACTTACAGAATATACCAATGGAAAAAAGTCTGGGCGACCGGACTTTTTCCGTTGGTATATTCTCAGATTTACAACAGGTACTCTGGTTGGGCTGGCCAATCAGCCTGCTCGTTTTAGAATATTAATGGCCAGTCATTGTACAATTCAGTATATTTTCCTATCAGAACTGATATTTCATTAGTTAAACTAATGAGTATTAAACTCAAAGCTATTTCAAATCACCCTCAATTACTTCTTGCCATTTCAGATTTCTTACTCTTTAGATAACAACTGAACATCAACAACTACCTTCCTTTTCATCTTGGCTATCTAACAATGAAGCTGCTAAATGAAAATAAAACCTAGTTTTGTCTTTTAAAAATCAGAGAGACCCCTCCTATGGTTCATTTTGACAAAAATGTTAAATCAAAGCCTCTGTGTTAACCAAAATTCAAAAATTAATTACTGCACATAAAAAAGCCCTTGTCTCTTTTAGAAACAGTTTTTTTTAGCCATGTTTCAGATAGGGATACATTTTAGTCATCATAGCTAATGAAAGGAAGAGCCATTCTATTAAGTCCTTTGACTATAAGGAGATCTTCATATACATCAATTTATGAAATAATTATTTACTATTTGCTTCCAAAACTCATACAGTAATCTTACTAATACTGTAATCCACAACTAACAGATTTCTCGGGAGCAAAATAATGTTAACTCTTCCTCTTTTTCAGAATTTGTTACTAAATTTAGAATATCTACAATAAATTATACAGCATTCGCCTAACACTAAGACAACAGTCAAAGATATGTTACCTAATAAATTCTATATAGTTGTTTTTACCCTTTGGCCCTCATCTATTAAAACTGGATCATCTTTGCACTCTTCCTGGATGAAGCTCTAACCATTAGCAAGGTCAGAGGAGTCATATTATTAAATCCTGGAAAAGAGCAAAACTTACTCAGAACTATTGTTCAGTTTCTTCATTTAGCACGTATTATAAAAGAGTGCACTTCTATAGTAAACAGCTTCATCAAAAAGTATTTACCTCATGTCACAGACCCTTATTTGTTTGATTTGTGTTTAACAAATGTATGAACACTCCCAATCAGATGCTACAACCGATTTCTTATTTTCATCCAAAGCAATGCTCTCTTCTGATATTACCTTAGTTTCCATGCAAACCCAGAAGGCCTTTGGTCAAAGCAAACAGATATATTTTATTAAAAAAATTAAAAATAACATGATTCAGTTCTTAGCATCATTATGGTTTTATTTACAAATACCTGTTGTTTTCTAAACATTAATGGTAATCTACAGTTGTGTAAAATGCTACCATAACAGCAGATGTCCTTTTCTTCCCGTTGCAGTATTCTTTACAATAGGGATCCCCTGCCAAGGGCAGCCCAACTCCTGGCCAGTGTACCAAAGCCTTTTGGTTTTAAAGGGTATGCCATACATCACACAGATGCTCCCCACGCAAGATGTAGGGTATAAAGGTGACATCCGGACGTACCATTCTCAGAACTCAAAAAGCCCTAGTAGGAATAAAAGTCCAAGGATAAAAATAGGTAACAAACACATCCAGAAAGAAAAAGGACAAGGTGGGGAGGAGGGAGGGAACGTGTACTGCAACAGTGAAGAGAAGGGCATCTACTGTTATGGTAAGATTTTACACAACTGTACTATGTCCTTCCATATCACTGTTTTAGTATTCTTTATAATAGGGAGAATGCAAAAACTCAAGAAGAAGATTGGGAGGAGGAAGGGCCATCAGAGCCCTCTAGGAAGCCATGGAGAATTTGCTTATTTATTTAGTTATATATTTAACTAACATTTGTTGACAGGGAAAGTTCGACTAGGACAGAGCCTATTTTCAGTGGGGGCCTGGAGAGAAATGCTTCAGACGCATGTCTTTGGAATGTGGAAGGAAACCAGAGCACTCAGAGGAAACCCACATGAACGCAGGCAGGACATGCAGACACCACACAGAAGGCACCCCAGTGGAGAATCAAACTGGAGAACCTCTTGCTGTGAGGTGACAACATTAACCACTGCACCACTGTGCTGCCCAGAATGACTCTGGCAAAGCCAGCTCTGGCCCTAGAAATCACATCCAATGTATAGTGCTCAATAAATGTATGCACAGAAGTCAAGGTTGCTGCCTCAAGAATAAAAGTAGCAACCAAACCCTTGAAAAAAAGCCACAGGTCTAGTGGAATGAGTCTTAACATAAATAGGAAGGCTCTTCCCATGAAAATAATTACAAAAAGAACTGGCTTTAGATATCCAAGAAGAAATGGTTTGCTTGGAAACAGCCAAACCTAAAGCTCTAGGACAAAAAGAAACATAAAGCTGATCAGATTTATGAAAAGCTTTAGTCTTATTCAAATAAAACCTGAGTTGTCTATGCAAATCCAAGGTGTGCAAAACATTTTCAATAGCAGACTGTGGAGAAGGAAAAAAAATGTGAGCAAATGAATAGACTGATTAAGAGGCAACTCATTAGCCACCTTGGGCATAAAAGAAAGATTAGTACAAAAGGACACCCTGTCCTTATAGAAAACTAACAAAGGAGGAACAGACATAAGGGCTTGCAGCTCAGACATCCATCTAGCAGAAGTGTGGGTCAAAAGAAGAACAGCCTTCCAAGAACAATGCTGTAAGGAAGCTGAAGCAGCAGGCTCAAAAGGAGCCTGAGTTAATTTCTCTAAAACAAAATTAAGGTCCCAGGAAAGAGGGGCAGGCTTTCTGGGAGGCCTAATGTGAAGGATGCCTTTAAGAGACTCTTTGGCCTCAAATCTAGAGGCTAAATGGGGAGTCAAAGTCAGACAAGCAGAGATAGCTGATGTGGCCTTAACAGAAGAATATGCCAACCCAACATTGAGCAATTCAAACAAATAGGAGAAATCCAAAGGGACATCCACAGTAAGTGGATCCAGGTTACGAGAAAGACACCAAACAGAAAACCTCTTCCATGTGGATAAGTAAGATTTCCTAGTAGTGGGTTTCCTGCCATCCTGCAGGACCCAAAGCACATACTCAGAAAAAGGTATCTGTAAAGTATCAAAACCCTATAACCCACAGTGTCAGCTGAAGTATGGACAGGTGGGATGGATGAGAGATCCCTTGTCTTGTGTGACTAGGTCTTCCCTGTGAAGTAAATTGTGATGATTGCCCTTTGCAACATGCAAAATAAGAGGTAACCAATGCTGTCTGGGCCAAAAGGGAGTCACCATCAAGATTTTGGGAACATTCTGTTTTATCTTAAACAGGAATTTTGGAATGAGAGGAAGGGGAGGGAGGGCATAAAGAAACATCCTCCTCCAAGGCCAGATGGCATAGGACTCTGGCACAAAATAGATGAAGTTGTCTGTTTAGAGGGGAGGCAAATAGATCTACTTGAGGATTACTCCACTGATGGACAATACCCAGAAACACATCCATGTGAAGTATCC
This sequence comes from Protopterus annectens, assembly GCF_019279795.1. Taxonomy (NCBI): domain Eukaryota; kingdom Metazoa; phylum Chordata; order Ceratodontiformes; family Protopteridae; genus Protopterus; species Protopterus annectens. The sequence continues at coordinate 643,678,740 of NC_056737.1, forward strand.
ACTTGTAGGATAGTGTTATGGACCTGCTCAGAGAATCTGCCACTATGTTCTGAGCTGCCTCGAGGGTCACCTGATACTTAAATAGCTAGCTCCCAAACCTGAAGGGCTAACCTGCACAGGAGGTACGACCTTGTCCCACCTTGCTCTTTGATATACCACATCACTGTCGTATTCTCTGTGAGAATCTTGAGAGGTCCTGGAAGAAAAAGAGAATGAAAAGCCTGAAGATCTAGCAGAAGAGTTATACCAACAATAACAATGTTACTAATTTCCGCCCCATCGCCATCTTGTCTCCCATCTCCAAACTCCTAGAAAAATGTATCCAACTTCAACTCCTACCACATCTCTTAGATAATCACCTACTAACAGCTACACAACATGGATTCAGACCAAATCATAGCACTATGACAGCCCTCCTCTCCTTCCTTGAAACTTTAAATAAAGTTCGCGACTCTGGCCAGATTGTTTCTACCCTTCTTCTTGACCTCTCTAAGGCCTTTGACACAATCTCACACAGCCTGCTTTTAACTAAACTCTCACAACGTAACCTCTCTCCCTCCTATTTAAACTGGTTCTCCAGTTACTTATCTGATAGATATCAAGCAGTAAAATGGAAAAAGTCCACCTCCTCATTTCTTAATACCCCTACCGGAGTACCCCAAGGCTCCATACTGGGTCCCCTTCTCTTTAATGTATTTATAAATGATTTCCGCAACTCTATCCCATTCTCAAACATCATCCAATATGCGGATGATTCTACTATTATCTGCTCTGCCACATCCATCCCCACACTGCTAAAGCTTACTCAAGATGCCTTCTCAACCACTGAGCAATGGATGAGAAATAATCACCTAGCACTCAATGCCTCTAAAACCAAACTAATGCTATTTACCCCCTCTAAAGTCACCTCCTTCAGTATAAACACTTTCTCTATTACTAGTCAAAATAACTCACCTCTAGAACTGGTGACAGAGACCAAGTTACTTGGGGTCCAAATTGATAACCAGCTCAAATTCAAATCCCACCTTCAACTAAATATAAAAAAAAAAACATCAAAAACTAGGTATGCTCTACCAACAAAACCATTACCTTACACCTGCCACTAAAATCACTCTTTCTACTTCCTTTCTTATCCCCTCCCTTCTCTACAGAGCTCCACTCCTAACTAATCTACAGTCCTCTCTAATAACGCAACTTTCCTCTTGCTATAACAAAATCGCGAAATTCGCTACCAGTCACAAATCCTCCACCCACCACTGTTCCTCTCTCCAAAAACTAAAATGGCTAGAACTACCCAATCACCTCACCTACACTCAACTAAGTCTTGCACACAAGCTCATTTTCAACCCCTCCCTCTGTCCCTCCCTTTCTACTGCTTTTAAAATGCATCTACCTGATAGAGTATTAAGGTCTAACAATCAAAATCTACTAGAAATCTACATACCAACTCGTCCCCCAGGAAAAAAATCTTCTATCCTATAACCTAGCACGCCTCTGGAACTCCCTACCACCATCCATTCGCACAACCTGTAACCACTTCATTTTCAAAAAATCTCTCCATTCACATCTAGTATCTCAGTGCGAATGCTCATGTTCCCACCCCACATAACTAAGATTGGCAATCTCCATCTTCCTCCCTTCTCCTGCTTACACCACAAATGTACTATTATTTTCACCTAACTCCTATATTATTATTATTATTTCCTATGGTATTTCCTAAAATTCACTTGACTGCACCTCCTAATGTGTATGCTTCCTAATATATAATGTCTTTTCAGTATTTACTTTGCAACATTCCTCTCTTAGTCTGTATCATATGTAAGTTTCATCACAAGTCTGTATTACCTCTAATGTTTCATGTACTACTGCAATTGTTTGTTTGAATCTTAATTTTTGTATAATAACTTACTGTAACCTAGATTATTTGGAAAATGAGAAAACAGTGCCTGCAAACGTTCGAAATCCGTCCCAGCAGTTTATTAAACCATTCAGGTTCACAAATCAAGATCAAACACAAATTCTATTGTTAACGCTATTTTAAAAAACAAGAATCAACCTGCGTTTTCGTCCTTACATATAGGATGAAATCCTATATGTAAGGACGAAAACGCAGGTTGATTCTTGTTTTTTAAAATAGCGTTAACAATAGAATTTGTGTTTGATCTTGATTTGTGAACCTGAATGGTTTAATAAACTGCTGGGACGGATTTCGAACGTTTGCAGGCACTGTTTTCTCATTTTCTTGGTTGTTCGAGTGCTGATACCTGTTTTGGGAGACTAGATTATTTGGAGCTTTTCTCCCCAGGACTCCATTGAAAATGGGTTCATTTTGGCCCAATGGACTATCCTGGTAAACCAACTGCAAATAAATAAAAATAAATAAATAAATAAAGAGTTCTCAACTCTTTGATATTGATATGTTCTTTGTTTTGTCAAAGTGAGCAAAGGCCCTGTACCTTCAGAGGGCCAAAGGAGGCCCCCATCCCACATCAGAGGCATCCGTGAAAAGTTCCTGAAAGGGGACTGGAGGTTGAAAAGGAAACTCTGGATTGAGGGACAACCGATGAATCCACCACTGAAGTTCCAGCTTGAGGCATGCATGCAAGCAAGTAGAACAACTAGAAAAACTAAAAGATGTGATGGCTGAAGCCAAACTGAATTTATAAACCACTGAAGCTTTCTCATGTGGAGTTTGGCTAGAGGTAGCAAAGGAATGGTGGAAGCCATATACCAAAAAACACAGCACAATGGGGCCGGAACCTCGGAAGTAATCCACCAATGCTAAACGAATCTTGAAAGCTTTAATACTGTTGTTATAAAACATAAAATCCAATGCGAAATACGTGAGCGCTTTCGTTTGGCCTCTGCCAAACTTTTTCAAACAGTTCAAAATCCACGCCAGGTCTGCCAGCTACCTTCCAAACTCCCAGAAATATTCCAATATTGCTGGGGGCTTGGCTTGCCTGTGCTTCCGTCCAGGGGGGATTTTTTTTTTATGACTTACCCACTCTCTTTCCCTGCAACCCCCCCCCCCCTCCACACACTCATTGATTATGTCAGAGGGTAACTCCCCTCTTTGGACAATGGCTCCCCCTAGGGGAGTGCATCAACAACTGCCCTCCCACTTTGGATGGGCAGTCCCATCACTTCCCTGCCACTCCATCAGTCACCCAAGCTGCTAATCAAACCCAGGTCAATTTGGGCCATTCAGAGCTTCATCCTTCTACACCACAGTAGCAACTCTTTAAAAGAATGTCTTTCATCAAATTCTTACACTGTTGTTATCATAAGGATCTGTTCTCCAGTACAGAACATCTAATTTCCTTTTTATATAATAGAATATTTAAGGTTTCATAAAATACTTTCTGTTAATCTCTCTTTGTTAGATCATGGGATTTGAACACAGGCCTCCAGCAATCTGTGTTGCTATCACAACATCTGGACCATCAGACATTCACTGTGAAGCTAGGTTCTGACAGACAGAGTTAATTTTTTGAAGGTAAACATTATCAGACGCTTGAACATTTTTACTGAAATATTCTGTATACTTCCAAAGCTTATACTCAAAGTTAAAAAAAATGGTCAAAAGTTTTATGGAGAGCTGATCCTCTCCTATAGGCTGGCAATTTCATGAAGCTGACACCTCTTGTTGTGGCAGAACATTACATGTTTCTACAGCTGTGGGTCTGTTTGTATGCTTGGAATATACAGAATATATTTTTCTGGACTGCATCATTTAGTTCTTATTAGCATGTCAGGCTTTCTACCTACACTGAGTTCATTTTTCTTATAGGATTCATAAAAGTTCCATGTCAGTTTGGTCACACAACCATTAACACCTTACTAATACTCACACTCAAGCTGTAGTCATCGAATGGTATGATGTTCTTCATGTTTCACTGTTGCAGTCATCACCTGTGGGTTATCCCTGCTGTGGTAGCCCTTGGCCGGCCCGAATACTAGCGTCAATGTTTTTCTGCATCGGTTGCTGTCACTTGCTGGCTGATGTCAGGTCATCAGTGCTATAAACGAAGGCAGCCGACACCATTACATCAGTCTTTCTTGCCGTGGAGCCCGTAGCAGTAGCAGTTCGCATGTGTGCTGGTCAGTCACTACCAGAGTTTGAATTACAGCTGAAAATGTCTAAAGCTAAGTACCCCATTGGGGATCCTTTTTTCTTGCACTAACCAATGTCCAAAAAAGTTAACAATTGTCTCACCTGTGGAAAGCAAATACCACACCAAGACTTCCATTCATACTGCATCACTTGTTTAGGCCCAGACCATGATGTTGCCCATTGCCAGTTCTGTGCCCTCTTTAACGTAAGAACCCATTCATCATAGAGCTCTTTTTGTAGCCAGGTATTTTCGTCTTCCATCTTCGCATTCCAAAATGGCATCCATCAGCCAACAATATGTAGACATTTTGAAAAAACATAAGGACAAAGATAGAGACAGACCACACAAGGCTAAGCCTTCAGACTATTCTACTGCTAAGCAGGTCATCAGTTCTCCAGAATTCAGTGAGGTGCCTTCGCAGCCCCTGATGCCCAATTCAATACTTTCACAGGCCTCTACTGAGACCCTTTCAGAGTCTGGTATGCCAGAGAAATCTTCTTCATCTTCCAAGCCTTTGGTTGTCTCTGCCTTGGTTGGGTCCACAGCCACGACGCAGGCACCAGCTTCTGAGGAGGCTTTTCGCACTACTGAATCTAGACAAAAACAGACGTCTTATCCTCTGTCTACCTTTTCTCTCAGACCAATGGATACTCTTAGGCTGAGAGGCAAGGCCACTCCTAGGAAAACTACCTCTTACCACCATTTTACCCCTGCTCCACCACCTCTGGCTCAAATGCTTAAAATGGTGGTGGATCTTATCACCCTTATCAGGGGTAGTCAAACTGCACCTTCTAAAAGGAAAAGGGACCCTTCCCCTGAAATACTGACAGAACAGGATTCTGAGGAGTCTGATTATTCAGATTTTGAAGAGGAACAACAACCTCTTACTGCTTATGAGGATTCAGATGCAGAGGAATCCATTCCTTCTGCCTCCCCACCAGAAGATCTTTCTTTTGGGGAAACCCTTCACACCCTCGGGGAACATTTCCACTGGGAATCCCAGGACTTCCCTCAGTCTAAGAAAAGACTAAGAGAGTTTCTAGACCTGCCCCAGCACAGACCCTTGGACATCCCCCTATCTTAGCGATGGCTGAAGATATCTTCCAGAAATCCAGCTTAACTCCTGATGCCCTCCCACCTGCTCCCAGAAAACCTGACAGGTATTACAAAGTACCGGATTCTCACAAATACCTGTACAGAAATCCTGCTGCAGACCCGGAGGTCATTACACAGGGGACCAAAAGGAGCTAAGGCTAGTTCTGCAAAGAATCCTACTCTTTCTGACAAGGACTCCAGAGCTCTGGACAGATAGGATAAAAAAGTATACATCTCTGCAACCTTAGCTATCAGCGCACTCAACTGTCAGTTCCATATGTTAAAATATCAACAACACACCTTGGAACTATTAAAACAAAAGATTTCAACCTTTCCTGATTGTGCCAGTTCGGAAGAGTTAACAGATTTACTGCACTCTACTTGCCAAGTGGCTAAATACTTTTTACATTGTGGATATGACTCCCTGGAAGCCTCAAGCAGGGCAGCAATGTCAGGATCTGTCATTAGGAGACACGCATGGTTGAAGGAACAACCTATTCCTGATCATGTCAAATCTAAATTAGTTGATGCACCCTTGGATAAGGACCACTTGTTTGGAGTAAAAGCAGAAAAGGTACTTAAAAAGATGGAAGACAAAGCAAAATCTATGCAAACAGTAAAATATTTCCTTCAGGTACAACAATCCTAGGTTCAGCAGGAATTTTCCCTCAAAGCACTGGTCCTTTCCTGCACCTAGCAGACAGGAGCAAGGTAAGCCCCGGAGGGGCAGACCACCCAGACTCCTATCCCAGGAACAGCAGAGAACCAAACAAGGCAGGGAATTCTAAGCCATCCCTCTATGGCAAAAACTTTCAATGAGTCCATCCCCCCCGCCCTCTTTTCACTCACCAAAACCTAGGAGGAAGGCCCTCCCTCTGCAAAGAGAATTGGCCTTCTGTAACAAAGAACCAATGGGTCTTAAAGATTATTTCTCAGGGATACAAATTCTCCTTCAATGAACTCCTAATTCCAAGAGGGTACCCAGACTTACCTCCCAATCAGTGCAGAGAGGCATTGAAACAAGTCCAAACTCTCATATCCCAAGGGGCAGTAGAACCTGTCCCCTCAGATCAAACAGGCAAAAGCTTTTATTCTAGACTATTCCTTGTTCCCAGAAAAGAGGGAACTGGTGCCCCATCCTGGATCTATCCATTCTGAACACCTTCCTGGTGGTCCCCAGATTCAAAATGCTAACTTTGCAGTAGCTGCTGCCTATGCTGACAGAAAATGCCTGGTTAGTTACCCTAGATCTAAAAGATCCCTACCTCCACATCCCCATAATGGAATCCTGCAGGAAATCCCTTCACTTCAGAGCAGGCTCACAACACTTTCAGTTCTCTGTGCTATCCTTTGGCTTATCTACTGCTCCCAGGGTATTCACCAAATGCTTAGCCCCAGCCATAGCCTTTTGCGAACAGAAAAATATACAAATTTACCCTTATCTGGATGACTGCATCATTCAGGCAAATTGCAAAGAAAAGTTCCTCAAGGACCTCCTCTTTTTCAAAACCCTCCTAACCTCCTTAGGGTACACCATCAATGGGAAGAAATCAAGGCAAACACCCTCCAAGAAGATCATTTTCTTGGGGGCACTGCTGGACACAGCATCCCAAATGGCCTTCCTATCCCCAGAAAAACAGAGCTTCCTGCCTCTCTATTTTATCCAGCTGGCTTCCAGAAGTCACCTCACTGCGAGGAAGTTCCTGCAAGCCTTTGGTTGCATGGCATCTTGCATCCTTCTAATTCCTCTGGCCAGGCTTCACATGAGAAAAATTCAGTAGTACCTAAAGAACCTCTGGTGTCAGCACTATCAGCCTCTAGAGACCTCTCTCCCTCTAATCCCTTCTATAAGGGCCAAGTTTCTCTGGTGGGCAGGGGCCTGTGCCCAGAATAATGGTCTTACCTTCGCTCTGTGCCCAACCGGGCAGACCATTACCACCAACGCCTCAGACATAGCTTGGGGCACTCACCTAGAAGTCGGGTGCACCCAAAGTCTTTGGGATGCCCAGCACCTCCCCTTACACATCGACCAGAAGGAAATGATGGCAGTACAAAAGGCTCTGACATCCTTCAAACCCCATCTCAAGCCAGGGGTTCTCCTTATCAAAACAGACAACACCACAGTAATGTGGTACATCAACAAACAGGGAGGTACCCAATCTTGCCCTCTGTGCATGCAAGCCATGAACCTCTGGCTGGCAGCCTCTTTCATAGGACTACACCTGATAGCACAATACCTACCAGGGATCAACAACACCCTGGCAGACCATTTAAGCAGAAACTTACTGGACCCCCACAAATGGCGGCTCCACAGAAAAATCTTTTTACAAATCACTCAGACATGGGGAACTCCAGAGGTAGATCTCTTTGCTTCACATCCCAACCATCAGCATAACTCAGGGGGGGATGCTGCACCCAGACTTGCAGACTCTCAAATTATCAGTATGGCTAATACTCTAAAGGCAAACAAGGGGCCCCTGTTAAGCAAACAGGTCCTAGACATTATCACAGAGGCGAGAAGGCCCAGCACCAGAAAACCTTATGCAGGAAAATGGAAAAGATTCTGCTCCTGGAGCCAGTTCAGAGGGGGCAATACCTCACAACCTTCCATTCCTCTTATCCTGGACTACCTAGCAGAGCTACTTAATAGTGGCCTTTCCTTCTCCTCTATTAAAATTCACACCTCAGCCATTTCAGCTCATTTTGCTACAGAACAGCCACTGTTTTACCATCCATTGATTAAACAATTCCTCATAGGGGTTTCTAATATCAGCCCTCCCAGAAGGCCACCCACTCCACCCTGGGACCTAAATTATGTTTTGGAAAAACTAACTTTACCACCCTTTGAAACTGCTGCTTCAGCAGAACTAAGATACCTCTCCTGGAAGACTGCTTTTCTCCTAGCATCACCTCAGCCAGAAGGGTTTCAGAACTTCAGGCTCTGATGGCCATTGAGACCTTCATCATCTTCCATGCAGACAGGGTCTCCCTGAGGACTAATCCCTCCTTTATACCCTTGGTGGCATCTAATGTAACTCTCAACCAGGCCATACATCTACCCACCTTCTTTGCTAATCCTCAAAACAAGGGGGAAAGAATTTTGCACTCACTGGACATGCACAGACAGCTCAGATACTATCTGGACTGTACTAAACCCTTCAGGAAAACAGGCCAACTTCTTGTCAGCTTTGCCGCAGGGGCAGTGGGGAAGCCCATCTCCAAATAAACCATTTCCAAATGGATATCACACTGTATCTATTTCTGCTACAGTTTGCATGGGAACCCCCCCCCCCAAGTCTGTTTGAACCCATTCCACTGGGGCAGCCTCCACTTCCACAGCATTCCTCAGAGGAGTTCCCACCAGGGACATCCTGGAAGCTGCCACCCAGACTTCTGTCCATACCTTTACCAAGCAATATTACCTACCTCTGTTTTCTAAGGCTAGGTCAGGGTTTGCCTCTGCAGTTCTGCAGAGGATGCTGACCCTTTCCTAGATCTCTTACTAAGCCTACCACCCCTCTCCGCAGCTTTGGGAATCCTATCATAGTTGATGACTGCAACAGTGAAATATAAAGAACATTGTACAGTTGTGTACACTTATGATAAATGTAGATGTTCGAGTGTATTCACTGTTGCAGTACTGGTTTCCCACCCTCCTTACCCCTTATATCTTCTTACTTTAGGGAGACATAAGTTTCTAACGGTGGCTTTTAGCCACCAGGACTACTTCACTATATTTACTTGGGCCTCTGATTGGTTAGGGCAAGATAAACTGATGTACTGGCATCGGCTACTCTACTTTATAGCACTGACGACCTGACGTCAGCCAGCAAGTGACAGCAGCGACGCAGAAAAATATTGACTCTGGTATTCAGGCTGGCCAAGGGCTACCACAGCAGGGATAACACGCAGGTGATGACTGCAGTAGTGAATACACTCGAACATCTACATTTATGATAAGTATACACAACTGTACTTTCCTCGAACAGCTATTCATTGGCAACGTACCATCAAACATCCATTTTAATGAACAGGGATTTCTTAGTAAATAATCTCATCAAAGAGTCATACTTGGCCCACAGAAACAAAACAATACACAGTATGTATTGGAGGGCCATTCACTGAACACTGCTCAACTGGGTGACTGTGTTCCACACACCACCCACTAATTATATATACCATATCCAGGATCACACTATAGTAGGGAGAGGGTAAATGTCCTTATCCCTGCCATAATGTGATCTTAGTCAGAACTACATGCTGTTTTTTTTTTGTGGGCCAACTATGATATTTTCCCTTTCCTCACTGTAGAGAGGAAACATGTTCATTTATTCTATACTACTCTATATTACTATCTACTATTGTGTTATACTTGCGTGTAACTGTTAAATACTGTACCAACTGTTTTAATCTAGTCTATGTTGTAATGGAGCTTTTTTCCTTGGGCTTCCACTGAAAATGGGTTTCTGACCCAGTCAGACTTTCCTGGTTAACAAATGTCAAATAAATAAATAAAATAAATAAGTTAGCACAATTAGCTTTTGTTTTATCCATTCCTAAATGACAACCCAAAAAGTAGCACTTATAGTATGTTTGTTCCCATGTCCTGCTATTATGAAATATATAAACTACTTTTACGCAGCTTGCCCAGAATTCAAAGGACAGCACCCAACTCCAGTTTAAGAACCCACTGATACACTCCCCAACATGGATGTCCCATTCAAAGAAAAATCAATGGATATTGTGGGTTCATTTGTAAAATCAAATAAGGACCACGGATATATCCTAATAATTGTTTATTATACAACACAATTTCCTGAAACAGAACCCCTACAAACAGTAAATACAAAGGCCATAACAAAAGAACTAGTACTGCTTTTCTCTAAGATGGGAATCCACCGAGAAATTCTTACTAACAAATGCAATCCATTTAAATCCAGAGCAATGCATGAAGTTTGCCAATTTTTGAAATGAAACAGCTGGGCATCTATAGACCACCACCAAACAGATGTGTTAGTGGACCACTTAAAAAAAAAAAAAAACTTTGTAGGCTGTACAAGTGGATTGGGGAAACTGGAACCAGCAACTTCTGTATCTTCTCTTTGCTGCAGGAGAAATACGCTGAGCCTCAACTGGATTCATACTGTTTGCGCTAATGTAAATATAACAAAAGAAATCTGAGAGGAAAAGAAAAAAAATATAAAAGTGTAAAACAGTATTTTTCAGACCTACAGGACAAGTTAACAACTGTAAAACCCATAGTAAGAGAACATATGGAGGGAGCCCATGAGAGAAAAACAACATCTCACAGAAATGCTCATCTCTAAGAATTCAAACAAGGAGACAAAGTACTTGTGTTAATACATGCTGCTGAAATAAGTTCAATGGAAAGGGATAATACTTTTCTGAAGGTATAGAAAAAGTAAACAATATTTATAAGGTAAGACAACTGGGAAAAGGGAAAGAAGGACAGTTAAAAATATAAATGTTATGAAATCTTGGAGAGAAATGGAAGGTCCTGTAATAACTATGGATGACGGAGTGGTGCAACAGTAGTGTTGTTGCCTCACAGAAAGAGGTTGCCAGTTCAATTCCCAGCTGGGGTGCCTTCTTTGCAGAGAATGCATGTCCTCCATGCGTTCATGTGGGTTTTCTCTGGGTGATCCAGTTTCCTCCCACATTACAAAGACGTGTCTGGAGTGTTTCTCCCTGGGCCTCTGCTGAAAATTGGCTTTGTTCCAAGTCAGACTTTCCCAGTTAATAAATGTTAAATAAATAAACTATGTTTGCAGATGTTAAGTCCCACAGAGAATATCCTGAAGCCATAAAAAGAGAAACATTATCAATGTCTCACAAACAAGAAGTAAAAGAATTTGTACTCTGATAAAAGCATACTCTCAAAGTTGCCTTGTAGAACCTCTTTCATCCAACATAACTTAGAAAACATGCCTGTTGACAAAGTACATTTAAAACCATACCACATACCACAGTCCCAATACCAAACAGTCTGAGAAGAGATGCAAAAATGCTTAAACTTTGGCTCTCAGAAGAATCAGAAACGTGTATTTCTTTTTTTTTTTTTCAAATTGAAATTTTATTGAATTTTCTTTTCATACCACATACAAATAAAGATAACACACAGAAATGTAGACTTACATGAGTGCTCATACAGAAGATAACATACAACACAAAAAGCAAACAAACAAAAAAGTAAAACACAAGTCTTATCTACAATATGTACAAAGTGCTGCTTTGGGCAAACTCTTGGACAAATGAGCCACATATGAAAATTTGAATTGTCTTGAAGATTTTACAAATAGCAGATGTACTGGCCAATACTGATTGTGACATCATATCCATGTTTTTAACATTTTTTTCTAGAACCACACACCAAAGGGCAAAATATAAGGGGAGGGAAATAAACAAAATAAAAAAAAAATGTTTCTCAATTAATAGGAATTAGAGATATCCCAGATCAGAGCAGAAAAAAATGAATTTAACTATCCGGCAAAAGTTCAAATAGGGAATTCCAAAATTTCAGAAAGTGAATGCATTTCTTGTGACTTGTTATTAAAAGTTTTTGTGAAGTTATATATGTGATCGCCATGTTCCTGAAACAACTCCATGACATCTTGGTGCGATCTAGCCAGTGCTTGGTGATGTATAATTTGACGAAAAAGCATAAGGTTATTAGGATGTGAGATTTCAATTTCGATAAGTTATTAATTGGGATATGTAAAAGTGCCATCTCTCAGGAGACAGCTGATTTATGGTATTCCATTTTATCTAGTTTCACCTTGAAGAAGTACCAACTGGAGTGGGAGTATCTACAAAACCATAAAATATGCATGATGTCCGCTTGAGGGTATGAACAGCAGGGGCATGCAGTTGAGATATTCGGTTTAAATTTGTTTAAATGAACAGGCATGAAATATAGATTATTATTGATCATAAATTGGGTGTAGATAAGTTTTTTAAAAAGGGAAAAATACAGTAGATTTAATAGCAGATAGTTTCTGCTCCTCTGATAACATAGATCCTTACTGGTTCCAATAATCTTCAAATAACACGTTATCTTTGTGAAGTGTAGCAATAATAAGCTTGTATGTTACGGATAGTATATTCTTGTTGGTTGATAAGACTTCAAATAGTTTAGACATCTGTTTAATGTCCATTTCATTTATATTGTGAGCATAAGGCAGAAAGGTAAAAAGTTCCCTTAGTTGACGTAAAATTATAATATCTTTTTTGGATAAGTTTAGTGTATCAGGTAATTTTGCGGGTGATAAATCCCTAAACTTATGAATATCCCATATAGTAAAGTCTCTGATATGAGGGTAGTTGGCTAAATTAATCATATTTCTATTCAACATAAGATTAGGGTTTAGATGAATAGGCTGTAATAAAAGGAACACATTTTCCAAATTAACAGATTTGTCTAGTTCTTGAAATTTTTTTTATTTTTTCCTTTAGGATATGGTGCAGTTTTGATTTCTTAAGAAATAATGGGTCCATAAGTGGAAGAGCTTTAGGATTAAGGTTATTGTCTAAAACATGATTAAACCACATATTAACCCGAGGGGGGGGGGTCACAGCTGGGTGGTTAGTTTGTGATTAGCAATTTTAATTAGTCTATTAGCATGTAGAATTCTGTAGTAAATAAGTAGGTCTGGCATTCCAAGGCCCCCTTTATCTTTTGTAAGTGTAAGTCTTAGATAAGATAACCTGACTGTTTATGGGTACCAAATAGATTTCGCAAGTGCCTTTTGAATTTTTAAGAAAAAAATATTGGGAATGGATGATAGAGATGCATGGAAGAAGTATATAATCCTTGGGAGGGTATTCATCTTAATAATGAATGTTTTGGAAAGCATAGGGAGTTTCAGCTGTTGCCATCTGGACATATCTTGGGTTATATTTGACCATACTTTCGTTAAGTTGGAAGGTAGTACCGAAGGTGTAGCATGATCATAACTAATTCCTAGATATTTGAAGTAATATACTGTGTGAAATGGAGAGCCTATAAAAAAATCTTCTTTATGAGCAAAAGGGTTAATTGGGAAAATACAAGATTTATCTTGGTTGATCTTATAATCTGAAATGTATGTATAGGTATTAAGGGTTGCAGTTATCTTCTTAGACCTCTCAACCTGGAAACATCAAAAATCTGGACAAGGCCCATGTAAAATAGGTACAAATCTGTACGCTGATTAACATCTAATTTGCATACATAATTATGTAACCACACCCACTCTAATGGAATTGTGGGATACCAACATTCGAACGCAAATTGAAGAACAGACAACCAAAACATGGCACCAGACCAGAGTCCCCCTGCAGCCATTCCAGTGTCCTGTTACCTGGCTATTTTGCCTCATTTACCATAAACACTAATGTATGCATACTGCTTTACTTCTACAATGATTTGAATTTTATTTTTACATTTTACAGCACAACAATGCAGAAACACTAAAAGACATCATCTGGTAAACAAAATACTGTCTCACAATGAAAATAGGCTTGACATTAAACTTTGCCCTTGAAACTCACATTCATTGAAACAGCATTGAAATCCACACCACATTCAAAGAAAATGCATCTGGCCAGTGGTGGATAAAGATTACCTTTGGGCTGTTTTCAAATCATTGGCCCCTTGCACACAAAACAAGATAACATACATGTGTTCTTTTCTTTATACACCTTCCTGACTTTATTAAATTATATTCTTTGTATAATACAACACACGTTATAGCGCATTTTAAATTTATTGTTTGAACATTTTACCAGTAATCTGTACTGTAGGCAATGAAACAAAACACATGAACCAATAATGACAAAACTGCCCAATTCAGAACTTTTCCATCATAAAAGTCTGCTTCCACACCCACACTATAAATAGAATGACAGTAGTGTAAGCCATAGGCATCTTGCACAGCGTATCGCACTTATTTTCAATTTCATTTTTTTTTGGGGGGGGGACAAAAAGTCAAAAACCAGGGACACATTTTAAACATTGCTTGTATAATTTTGTAAAGTTGTTAGAATAAAATGTTGTGCTACTATCATGCATTTCACTGGCAGGTTTTGAACCCAGGACTCTATGCACTACATTCAGAATAACATACCAGTACACAATATATATTTTGAATACAGTAAGGTAATACTACAGACAAGGCAAAGCAAATAGGGAAAATATAGTACAATAATGCAAAAGTGGCAAAAAGGGCAATTGCAGTACAAAAAGGTAATACCGAAGTGGGAAAAATGAGGGATGATGAAAAGTAAAGAAACAAGAGAGAAGGGGAATAGTAAGAGAAAAAACAGTGGAAATGAACTAGAAGGGCTAAAATGGAAAAAAAAAGTATAATTAGGACTATTTAATTAGAGCTCACACGAAATGCAATAAACAAAAGGAAATGTAGGGAAGAGGGAAAAAGAAAAATGATAAAGAGTTTAATGCTGGAGAGGTTATACATGGGGAGAAGGGCGGGAAGTTGAAAGCATGAAGAAGTACTAGATGCAAAGGGTTAGGAATTTGGAAGTAGGAAGAGGTGATAGAAGGGAGGAGAGGTAATTAGAGGACTGGAAGTTGAAAGCAAAAGAGGTATTAGAGGGGGGAAGCATAAGAAGGAGATAGGAGTAATGCACTCTGGATTGGAGCAGGAGCAGATTCAGGATTTTCTTAAATATTCTTTTAATGAGTGTCTGAAAGAGGACAGGATAAGGTTAGTTCTGATAGCTGAAGGTAGTGGGTTCTAAACTTTTGCTACTGAGTGGGAATAAAGGCTTTAGCCAGAGGACTTGGTGGGTTTAAAAACGGTGAGAAGTTGTTTGTCTTTTGATCTGAGAGTTCTGTTTGTGAAGTTTTAATTTTCTCTGCAGTTTAGAACTGAAGACAGAGACAGTATCTTACACACTGACAGAAAGTACAGTAGAGTCATCAGCACACTGAATTAGCTTGGCATCACCACAGTCCTCCGGCAATGAAAAGTAAAGGCCCAAGCACTAAGCACTATAGAACATGTTGGTCACAAGCAGGGTGAAGAAGCATTGTTTCATTTGCTGGATTGTGCCCCACCTCCAAAGTAGTTAGTGGCGTCATCCTTGCAGTTTGTAAGTAAGCCCATATTAGGCTGAACTGAATATTCCTGAATGATGTGATCTTCACCCTCTATTTCTGCAAAATTGTAATAGTTAAGGCAAGAGAGCAATTTTGTGATAGTAGCTGAAAACAGTTGAGGTACAGCCTGTATGATAATGTACCACAAGGGCGTTTTCCCCACATTGCAAACACCCTTCCATCTTTGATCAACAGGGTAAGCTAAGGACCTAATTGTATATTTCAAAAGTTCTTGGGGGTAAATTGTCAGTGGATGCTGATCCAGGTTTCAGTTTGCAATGGAGTTTACAGACTATGCAAGGTATTATAGTATGAAATATAATAACGGCACTGCCAGTGAGATGGTGAAACAGTGATATACTGATAATCATTACTGGAAATTTGTTGAACTGAGACCCTTAAGTGAAGTTCAAAGAGGGCAGCAACATGATTATTGTTAAGTTGAGGATATGGAGAAGCGGAAGACAGATAGCATTTAGGAACTGATCAATGGCATTCTGAAACTTTTTGGGGGTTTTTGAGAATTGTTTATATTGATTTGATTTATTTTGCTAGAGTGTAAGGAGAGCATATCCTGACTACTTGCCTCACAAATTACTGGAGGTCAGCAGGTAGTTTTGTCTGGTGGTAAATGGCTCACAGATAGTCTCCATGTTACATAACAGCTTAATTTTCTTGAGTGCTCCATAGAAGATTGCAAGTTCTAATTCTACAGTTCTAACGCAGATTCAAAATGTGAAGGGGGGGGTCTTCTTCTGAAAGCTATCACTGAAAAGCTGTACCATTTCATCATTTCTGATGTCGGATCAGAGAAGTCCACATTACACACAGTATAGAATTATTGTAATAATCAGGACCAAATGTCTTTATATTTCTAGAATATCAGAAGCATTGATTTTAAGGATTTAATTTTGGTAGTTCTAAAAGAAATGCAAGCAGTTCACAAGCCTAGTAGCAACGCATTAGCATTTGAAATGTACATCAGCACACCAATTTTGTTATTTATATTAATACACTAGGAATATATAACTTAGCAAGCCTCATGCATTTTGCAAAGTGTTATTATATTGTGAGTTATCCTTATTGTGTACAGAGGTCTAAAAATACACACACACACACACACACACACACACACACACTTACCCTGAGTACTGCTCTGCTCTTCTGTTCCATCTTCATGTTGCTGCTGCCGTCATTAATCCCGAGCCCAGCTCCGTTTCAGGGCTCGCTGTATCCCTCAGCCTGCTACCGCCATTAATCCCGGCTCCATGGGCTCGCTATATCCCCAGCTACCACCATTAATCCCGGCTCCATGGGCTCGCTATATCCCTGGCTACCACCATTAATCCCGGCTCCGTGGGCTCACTATATCCCTGGCCCTTTTGCTGCTGCCATTAATTAATCCATTTCAGGGCTCACTGACTGTATCCCTGCCTCTTCTGTTCCCCATGTTGCATTCCCGCCGTTAACTTAACCGCCAGCCAGCCGGAAATGATGATGCAAGCTCCTTGAGCTCAATTCCGACTGGCTGGTAGCCTGATGGCACTGACGTCATTGCGCACGTGAAGACGTCAGCTCCGACAGTGCAAAAATTTTAAAAAAAGAAAAGAAAAATTGGAAATGAAGGGATGCCACTCGGGAATCGTGGCACCCCTTCATTTGGACCCCAAAACTCGGTAAAAACCGAGTAATTCGGAACGGTTGGGAGGTCTGCTTCTTAGTGTCTGATATGGGAAGTAAAGGTTCAAAGTTATCAGTAAATGCAGTCAGACTTATACTGGTATGTAATATTTTGGGTATTGAATGGAATGTTTTCTGAAGCAGAAGTAGTTCTATGTAAAGGTTGAAAAGAAGGGGAGAGAGGGGGCAACCCTGACGGGTTCCATTAGAAATTTTTATTGGTGATGAGTACTTCTTGTTAAAATAAAGGTGTGTAAAGGCACTATTATATAAAATTTTAATAATATTAATAAAATTTATAGAAATATCATAATGTCCTAGGACTACAAATAGAAATTTCCAGTTAACCCTGTCAAATGCTTTGTAAGCAACTAGGATCATGGCATATCTTGGGTTTTTATCTTTCTTAGTCATGTTGATCATCGTCTCTAATGTTAAGGTATTGTCCCATGTATGTCTATTGGGAATGAAGACAGCTTGGTCATTTGATATAAGGGAGGGGATTACTTTTTTATGTCTTTCAGCTAACATCAAGGATAGGATTTTAATGTCTATATTCATTAAAGAGATTGGCCTGTAATTGTTGATGTTTGATTTGTCCAGATTATTTTTGGGGATTAGAATTTTCTTGGAGTGATTACTATAAAGGTCCGAGATCCCTTTACTAACAATAAAGTTAAATAGTTTTAGTAAAATGGGAGCTAATAAATCTTTAAATGATTTATAAAAGTCTGGGGTGTAGCCATCAGGACCTGGGGCTTTTCCTGATTTTAGGTTATCAATAGCCTTAATTATTTCATATTAGGTCAAAGGGGCTGATAGGATTTGTTTCTGATCTTCATTTAATTTAGAAAACTTAATGGGATTTAATATAATTTTCAGTCTCTGTAGGAGGGGTTTGGTGATCATTACTAGAGTATTAATTCAAGTATATCTGATGGAATAGGTTGATTATCTGGGAGTCTGATTTAAATAGTTTACCTTGGTGGCTAATGAGGGCTATTCTGGGAGAGAATTGTTTATTTTCAATCAATCTAGCTAAAGCTTTAGAGGAGGCTTGTGTCCATTCAGAAAATTTAGCAACAAACTTTAATTCTTGCAAAGAGTAATTGTATTGATGCAGGTTAAATAGTTCCTTTTGTTTACTAATCATAGCATTTTCCAACTCTAAAGAATGGTTTTCTTGGAGTTTGCTGTCTAAGTCTCTAATTTCCGATAATAGACCATATTCCTTTTTTTTCTTTTTCTTTTTGAAAAAATGTAGATTTCTGAATGAATATGCCTCTGAGAATAGTTTTACAAGCCGCCCACTGAATGTCATATGTCATACTTGAGTTTCTGGGATCATCTGCACACTCTCGTAAGGCAGAGACAATTTCTTCTTTCACTACTTGGTTGAGTAAGATATTATTGTTAAGGGACCAGTTAAAACCATTACTATGTGAGGGTGAAGTTTGATTAAAATGTATCAATGATGTGATGTTAGACCTACGGCCATAACACCCTGAATGCACCCAATCTCGTCTGATCTCAGAAGTTAAGCAGGGTCGGGCCTGGTTAGTACTTAGATGAGAGAAACGTGTATATCTTATTGAAATATGATTCATATTCCATGCCGAGTGAATGAACTGATTGAGAGGCAGGGAAAATAGTTTTTATCCCCTTTGGACCTATTCAAAGGCTACTGGCAAATAGCATTCTTTTCACTAGATAGACTCTTCCATTACAGAGTTCAGCCCTTTGATCTCCAGGTAATACCTACAACATTCCAGAGACTGATAGAATTCCTAGGCTCCATATCTGGCATGCATCAGCCTACTTGGATATGGTGATATTGTCAGAGGACCAGGAAAGAGAACTCTTGAAAGTTCAAGCCATCTTGAATTCCATATGCCAAGTTGGGATGATACCCCATCAAAGTGCAAGTTAGGCACGGCAAAAGCTCAGTATTTAGGTTTTACATCTGGCAGATGAATAGTAAAACTACACACTGAAAAGTTTGTAGAAATAAAAAACTATCCCACACTAACCACTAAGAATTAAGTCAAGGATTTCTTGGGTATGGCAAGCTATTATTGTAAATTTATTCTGAATTCTGCTGACATTGTATGCCTAATGACTGGCAAGACCAAGGGTAAGACTTCTTTGAGAGCTAAGTGGATGAATAAAGAACAAATATTTAAACAACTAAAGGCAATGATATGTTTGGAACCTAAACAGACAAGCTCTGACAACTCCAAACAGTTCCTATCTCATACTGGCTCCTCAGAAGTGGGAATTGGTGCTGTATTGTTTCAAACGGTAAAAAAGGAGGAACATTGTATGAATTGTATCAGCAGAAAGCTCAACAATGTTGAGAAACACTGT
The DNA here is from genome assembly GCF_019279795.1 of Protopterus annectens. Taxonomy (NCBI): domain Eukaryota; kingdom Metazoa; phylum Chordata; order Ceratodontiformes; family Protopteridae; genus Protopterus; species Protopterus annectens. The sequence continues at coordinate 643,698,120 of NC_056737.1, forward strand.
TCGGCAATAGAAAGGGAATGCCTGGCAAGCAAATGGGTTGTCATTTCCATCAAATATTGTTTACTGGCCTATTGCATGGCCAAGCCCTGTGGTGGAAGTGTTTCTTTCTATATTCTAAGGAGGATTCTATGCTACCTTTTTTTCCAGTCCTAGTACGAGTCCCTATGCCAGGAGTGGACACTTTTTTATACTTGGGCCTGATCACCCAGTCTTTTATTTTTTTGACCTACCTTTCTTCATGCTGTATAATACGTAATGTATATGTCAGTACTATCTTGGTAAGAGTTTGAAAAAAAAAAACAGGGCCCACCATCACTTCCAATAGTACAACGTTTTACTCTTGTTGGTCCATTTGGACCCCTACCACCCAGTCCTGTTCCTTTGGGATGAAAGTGTTTTTATGGCTGCTGAGGGCTTGACTTTAGGGGAAACAGTACAGGGGAAAACCTTTTCTCCAACCTAGGCTAACTGTGAGGATTTCTTCTTTGTCTGGGATAAGCAGAGATTCACACTAAGCTTTGACACAGGCCCTGGCTGGTCATGGACCAGTGTGGAGACACTTTTCTTTCAGACCTTTTACTCATGTAGGCATCTTGAGGTTTAGGAAGCATATAATCAATGGAGCATTTCCTCTCGGTAGTCAGACATAGTGCTGCCTGTTTAAACTCCTGTACATGGAGCAGACATTGGCCTGCACTCTTCTTCAGAGATATCTTCATTGAAGAGGCATATTGGATGTAACTTACAACCATTTATATCACTAAATCATTTTGCAGGGCTTCCTTAGTGAAGGTGCAGTTCTTTCACTTTGTAGTTTTTTAGGAGGATTTAGAATTTGCGAGAGTTCATAATACTCTCTGTTTCGGAAGCATTACTGAGCAAGGTGTCACTGCTACTAACCAAATTATTAAGGATCACAGATGATGACTGTAGTCTGGTCAGCTGTGAAGGAGCTCAGTCTTTGCTGAATCTATATTGTACAGAAGGTATGAAGGAAAACACACAGTATAAAAATGCCGTTTTTAGTTTACCAGCTTGCAGATGACAAACTGTAGTAAATTCACAAATAATCCTGCCCAATGCCCAAAAACCAAGCCCCCCAATACATGACTAAAGTAGAAGCATAGTAGTATGATGCAGATCATGCTGAAGTTAACTAGAGCAAAGTTTATGGGAATGAGCGGAGTATATTCAGCTGCTTTAAGTAACAGAATTTTACATTAACCGCCATATGGTAAATTAGTCATTAATTTAATTTCTCTGTAAAGACTGGTAAAGATAAGCACAAGAAGAGGTTCCAAAATATGTTGAAATTAAAAAAAAAAAAGTTTAAGCTGCGAGTATGGCAAAGAGCCCATAAAGGCATAAAAACATGTGCAACAGTCAACATCTGAGGTAAGAACACGTGGTTCCTCTGTTTTTTTCCTGTTCAAATATTTCTTAATCCCACTTGGCTGTACAAACAGCTGTGCATTTTATGCATAGCAAAATGTCAAGCGTATTTATTGAAGTTATAAACACAGACAGAGATAGTATTAGCTGTTAACAGACCTGCAACAGGTAAGGCATTCACTTTAGTAAAGGAAGGAATAAATCATTTACATTTTAAAAGGAAAAGACATTTAGCTTACAATTGAGGGTGTAGCCCACCTTTTGCAATTATTTAATTATTGTCACATCTGAAAAATTAAAAATCCCAAATGCTTGTAGGAAAGCAGGAAATGTTTAAGCTCATAACCTCTGTGCTGAATTAGTGAAAAAAAATATATGCAAAGGGTCGTTTAGGACCTCATCACACAATCAGCGCAGTAAATGTTAATTTACAAAGGTGCAACTGTAAAAGCAATGCAAAATGAAAATATAACTAAGATACCTTGATGATTTTGTTTTAGGATACTGAAAGGGAAAGGCCATGAGCTTATGACATGCTATTGTGGTATACCAACACTGCTGCTGGACTGATGATCCCAAATACAGACATCTACTACACAGCATTTTGGTGACTTATGATCACTGGATACCAAGGGAAAGTTTGCAAGGTGATGTATGGTTCTGAATACAAGCAGTGAGACAGTAAAGAACTAAGTCACCTATTCAAGAAGGAAGCTTTACCAGAAGAATCGCATGGTGTTAATCTGCCATCGTCGTCTTCTTCTTTCGGCTGCTCCCGTTAGGGGTCGCCACAGCAGATCAACTGCTTCCATTTCTTGCTCTGTCACACCAACCACCTGCATGTCCTCTCTCACCACATCCATAAACCTTATCTTAGGCCTCCCTCTTTTCCTGTTACCTGGCAGCTTCATCCTTAGCATCTTTTCTCCAATATACTCTGCATCTCTCCTCAGCACATGTCCAAAGCAACGTAATCTTGCCTCTCTGCTTTGTCTCCAAACCTTCCAACCTGGGCTGACCCTCTAATATACTTATTCCTAATCCTGTCCATCCTCGTCACACCCAGTGCAAATCTTAACATCTTGAACTCTGCCATGTCAAGCTCTGACTCCTGCCTTTTTGTCAATGCCATTATCTCCAACCCATATAACATAGCTGGTCTCACTACCCTCTTGTAGACCTTCCCTTTCACTCTTACTGGTACTCGTCTGTCACAAATCACTCCTGACACTCTTCTCCACCCAATCCATCCTGCCTGTACTCTCTTCTTCACCTCTCTTTTACACTCACCATTACTCTGAACTGTTGATCCCAAGTACTTAAACTCATCCACCTTCCCCACCTCTACTCCCTGCAGCCTCAGCATTCCTCTATCCTCCCACTCATTCACACCCATATATTCTGTCTTAGCCCTGCTGACCTTCATTCCTCTTCTCTCTAGAGCATATCTCCACCTCTCCAGGGTCTCCTCCACCTGTTCCCTCATCTCACTAGAGATCACAATGTCATCTGCAAACATCATAGTCCACGGGGACTCCTGTCTGATATCGTCTGTCAACCTGTCCATCGCCATTGCAAAAAAGAAAGGGCTCAGAGCTGATCTTTGATGTAATCCCACCTCCACCTTAAACGCATCCGTCACTCCCACCGCAGACCTCACCGCTGTCACACTACCCTCGTACATATCCTGTACCACTCTTACATACTTCTCTGACATGCCTGACTACCTCATACAATACCACAACTCCTCTCTAGCCACCCTGTCATATGCTTTCTCTAAATCCACAAAGACACAATGCAACTCCTTCTGACCTTCTCTGTACTTCTCCATCAACACTCTCAGAGCAAACATGGCATCTGTAGTGCTCTTTCTTGCATTAAACCATACTGCTGATCACTAATCATCACCTCCTTTCTTAACCTAGCTTCCACTACTCTTGCCCATAACTTCATGCTGTGACTGATCAGTTTAATGCCTCTGTAGTTACTACAGCTTTGCACATCACCCTTATTCTTAAAAATCGGTACCAAAACACGTTTTCTCCATTTCTCAGGCATCCTCTCACTTTCCAAGATTTCATTAAACAATCTAGTTAAAAACTCCACTGCCATTTCACCTAAACACCCCCATGCTTCCACAGGTATATCATCTGGACCAACAGCCTTTTCGTTCTTCATCCTCTTCATAGCTATCCTTACTTTTTCCTTGCTAATCCACTGCACATCATGATTTACTATCTGCACATCATCCAACCTTCTCTCCCTCTCATTCTCTTCATTCATAAACCCCTCAAAGTACTCTTTTCATCTGCTCAATATACTCTCCTCTCTTGTGAGTAAGTTTCCCTCATTATCCTTTATCAACCTTACCTGCTGCACATCTTTACTAGCTCGGTCCCTCTGTCTCGCCAATCGGTACAGGTCCTTTTCTCCCTCCTTAGTGTCGAACCTTTTATACAACTCTTCATACGCCTTATCCTTAGCCTTCACCACCTCTCTCTTTTGCCATGCACCTCATCTCCTTATACTCTTGTCTACTTTATATAACCTCTCTGACAATCCCACTTCTTCTTCGCCAACCTCTTTCTCTGTATACTCTCCTGTACTACTTCATTCCACCACCAGGTCTCCTTGTCCTCCTTCCTCTTTCCAGATGTCACACCAAGCACCTTTCTAGCCATCTCGCTTACTAGCTCTGCTGTAGTTACCCAGCTATTCGGTAACTCTTCACTGCCACCCAGTGCCTGTCTTAACTCTTCCCTGAACATCACCTCACAATTACCCTTTTTCAATTTCCACCATTTGATCCTTGGTGCTGCCCTCACACTCATCCTCCTCCTCTTCTTGATCACCAATGTCATCCTACAAACCACCATTATATGCTGCCTAACTACACTTTCCCCTGCCACCACTTTACTTTCTTCAATCTCCTTCAGACTGGCCCTTCTACATAAGATATAATCCACCTGTATGCATCTTCCTCCACTCTTGTATGTCACCCTATGCTCCTCCCTCTTGTTAAAATACATATTCATCACAGCCATGTCCATCCTTTTCCAAAATCCACTACCATCTGAACTTCTGCATTCCTTTGCTTAACACCATACCTACCCATCACTTCCTCACCCCTCGATTCCCTTGCCCATTGAAATCTGCTCCAATCACCAGTCACTCACCCTTGGGTACAGTCATCACCACTTCATCCAGCTCACTCCAAAATATTTCTTTCTCATCCATCGCACACCCAGCTTGTGGACCATATGCACTAACAACATTCATCATTACACCATAAATTTCCAGCTTCATAAACATCACTCGATCCAACACTCTTTTCACCTCCAAAACACTCTTAGCATACTGTTCCTTCAGGATAATGCCTACGCCGTTTCTCCTTCCATCCACACCATGATAAAACAATTTGAAACTGCCTCTGATATACCTAGCCTTGCTCCCCTTCCATGTGGTCTCTTGCACACACAATATACCAACCTTCCTTCAGTCCATCATATCAGCTAGCTCTCTCCCTATACCAGTCATACTGCCAACATTCAAAGTTCCGACCCTCACTATCACAGTCCTGGCCTTTACCTGCCTTTGGGCATGCCTTCCCCCTCTTCTCCTCCTTCGGCCAACAGTAGCCCTATTTCCACCAGCACCCTGTTGGCCAACAGTACTGGTGGCGGTCGTTGTTAACCCGGGCCTCGACCGATCCGGTATGTATTTCTGTACTGTTGTCTGCATGTATGATTTGGCAAAATTTTACGCTGGATGCCCTTCCTGATGCAACCCTCCCCATTTAACCGGGCTTGGGACCGGCACAAAGAGATGCACTGGCTTGTGCATCCCCAGTGGCTGGGCTGCCATGTAAAGCTGAAAGAATCTTTATATCTAGTCTTGATTTCTTGCTGAGTTATAAACCAAGTACTACCAAAGGAATCAAGAGCGTTTCTTGAGTCAAAAGACTAGAAGGTCAAAACCACAGAGGGAAGCAAATAAGAAAGAATACTCACAACAAGAGCTTCTTTCCCAAGAAAGTAAGTCTTCATAAATCTAAAATATGGTCTTTTGCTGTTGGTTAAATCACAAAAATGAATTCCCAAGCAAAACCTAACAGCAGCAACTAATAGGGAGGTAGTCAAATCACTGTTCAGGACACAGTCAATAAGTTATACAATATTATTAACTTGTACATTAATAAACATATTGTTCAGACTTATATAAACAGGTAGTGTCAACAAAAGCCCTTTGGTGAACTTGCATAATAAATACAGTATTCAAGAGAAAAAAAGTGATAATACTTAACTTTCAAACAATACTCTAGTCATTAAAACAACTAGATTAAGTAAAGTACAGAAACTGTTCATTTTTCTTATCAGATGTACTACTTTTAACTATGAACTCAACACGTTCAATAGCTGAATGTCATAATAACGTATTATTTTACTACAGTGGAAAATTCAAAGGAAAAATTGTCAACAGCAATCAAAGATGAACTAGCTAGAGAATATAGTGAATATGCTTACAGAAAAAAATGGGCAAGCTATACTACAAGCAAGGAAAAATTTCATTGTCAGACTCTGACATTTTTCCTTGCTTGTTATATAGTTTGCCCAGATACTAGGGATGCAATGTGTTCTAGGGACTGTTTATTGGGGGGGGGGGGGGGGGTTGTAATACACTGGCATTGTCAACCAGATACTAGCGGTCTGTGTGGTTAGGGGCTGTTGATGACTTTCTTTTTTTATGCTATACTGGCAAAGTTGACCAGATACTGTGGATGCAGTTTTTATTTGGGACTGTTGTGTTTTTTTTTTATACCATAATACACTGTCTGGCATGGTCAACCAGATACTAGTGGTCTGTGTGTTTTGGAGGCTGTTGATGCCTTTCTTTATTATTATTATTATTATTATTATAATATTTTTTTTAATTTAATATCCTGGCAGGAGTCAAAAAGATACTAGGTCTGCAGTGTGTTCTAGGGAGCCATTTAAGGATGATGTATTTTTCTAACCTAATATCATTTTGTAGGGGTAGTCATGATAATGGGACTGTCTGTCAATGTGTTGTTGAAACAAAGTGTACTCTTGCACAAGTACAATGTGTATTGGTGAACTGAAGTAAGATCCTGTGTAAGTTCTTGGCTATGTGATATGAAAGAAATACAATAATGTAACCATGGCCTTTTATTTTTATTATTTTAAAAAGAAAAATTAATTGAATATGTAATTTGTGTAATTTTTGTGCAATAAATATGTCAAGAAATATGTCAATTTAAATTGCTTCCTTTTTCTATAATTTCAATTAAAAAAAAGTAACTTATTTGTAAAACAAGGGACACACTAATAAGTTTTGCCTAGGGCGCAAAATAACCTAGTACCGGTACTGTATCAGAGGGCTATATAGGCAAGGAATAACATCCCTTATATAAGTAAAAACACAATTACTGCTTCCAATGTAAAATTAAAACATCAAATTCCATGGAACCAGATAACATGCCCCATGGTTTCCTAAATAGAATCAAAGAAAACATATCCTAACCATTGGCAATGTTGCTAAGTTAAATGTTAACATGTGGACATGTCCCTGACCTATAACAATAGGCTGTAATGGTACCAATTCACAAGGTGGTTATGTCACATTGACCCAAATAATTTAAGCTCCATTAACCTGACCAGTATTTTATGTAAAATCATGGACACAGTCCTACGATAAAAAGATAATAGTAATAGCAGGGCAAGTAAGTGTGAAGACCATGTGTACCTTGGCAAATGCCACCAGAAGATGTTGCCCTCCATTTCTAGGAGGATAAAGCATATCTGGCCAGGGCTGAACCTGTGGGTACAGATCCATTTATCAAGGTTAGTCGTGATCTTAAAGGAGGCAAGAGTGTCACCTAACATGCAGGTGCAATTAATTTCAGAGCTTATCCAAAATGACATGGAAAGAATTAATGTCTAAGGGGTATCTTGCCTTTTGAATTTTGTGGCAGCCTTTGAAGAGGTAACACCAGCACCTGATGAAAGGCTGACAGCCATATTGCTTATCTTGATCTTGCTATGGCATTCACTACTCTCTTGTATTCATTTATAGTGTAAAAGAGCATACATAATTCAATAAATAAAACACTGGTTAAGGAGAAGGACACATTAGGCAAGGTACAGTTTACCCATCTATTTCAACAGAGGTTACTAGTGGTGCCCTTCAGGAATCTCCAGTGGTGCCAAGTCTTTTCAGACTATTCTTTCCTGATATAAATGTAGGAAATAGGTTATGGATTACCAGATATACTTACAAAGGAAACTGAGTAACACAATTGCTTCAGTAAAAGCTGTTGAAGGTCTCCAAGATGGTACATAAAAGAACCCACCTGATATAATAGAAATTTTATTGTCGATAAATCTAGCATAAAGAGAAATGACAAAAATAATATACTTCATCATCAACCCATTTCTACCTATTTTCTTCATGGAGTTGGGATGGCACTTCTCTGCCACTATCCTACTTTCTTCAGCAGCCATGTCTGGCTGTCACAAGTCTTCTCAAAAGCAATCCAGTCATATCTTTGCTGGATGTCCTCTTTTCTCACAAATCTTCTTCATCAAATTGTCTTCTGCTTTCCTGTATATGTGTCCAATCCACCATAACTGTTTTTTTTAGTCTTCTCTGCAATTGGAACTACTTTTGCTTGTGCTCTGTTGTCATAATTTATTCATGTCCCACAATGTGCCTCCTACCACCCATCTCATAGATTCATAGATTCTTACTAAGCTAACTGCCCTTGCGAGCCATTTTAAGCTTAGCCAATTATCCCTTGTGAGACTCAAACCCTGCACCTTGTGTTTGTAAGGCAAACACCTTAACCATTAGGCCACCCTCCCAACCCTTCATGTGCATCACCTCTAATCTCCTTAAGTGCTCTGCCTTCACTGCCTAGGTTTCTGTACCATATAAGATATATACCATATAAAAGTACTAGTGAAATCATTGTTTTGTACAACTTGCGTTTCAGTTTCTTTGGTACTCTTCTGTCACATACCACCCATGACACTCTGTGAAAGTTGGCTACAGCCTCTGATTCTAACTTTGATCTCCTCTTTCAGACTTCCCTTCTTCTCAACCACCCCTCCCAAGTATCTGAAGCTGTTAACTTGTTCGACTATTTTCCTTCTATATCAATTTTCAGCATCTTCTTATTTCCCCTGTTTATTGCACAAGATATCTACAACCAATAAATCTAAGCACAGCAAGCAGTTCAAATACAAAATAACATGCTGGACTTGTAGAAATGCTATTTTAATAAAACAGCTTTCGGGGACACAAATTCCTTCATCGGTGTATAAAAAACGTCAACACTTCCAATTAAATACTAAAACAAACAAGATCACATGGTATAAGCCCCCCAATTAGAATACGGACATAATTAAAAACAATCAACACATCAAAAAGTAATTAATACAGAGTTAAAGTGTACTTAGTAGCAGCTTACTTAAGAGACATTTGCTTTAACCTCAAAACTGGTTTTAATGTAACCATTGTGTTTAAACCAGGAGAAGAATTGGTGTTCAAACACAAGATCCATTCATACTCCATCAGATCTAGCTTGTTACTATGGTCACCTCCTCTTATATTCTTTACCAAAGTTTGCATCACTCTGAATCTATATGTATGCTCTGTACCACTATCTAAAACATGCTTAGCAAGGGAATTAATACTTTCCTTCTAATATCTGAATGATGCTCAATAACGCAGTCCGTTAACCTCTTAGTTGACTTTCTTACATAGAAGGAGGGACAAGAAGAGCAAGTCACTAGATATACTATGAACATTGTGTTGCATGTAGCTGAGGATTTGAACAAATATTTCTTTTTAGTTACTGGGTGGATAAACTCACTCTCCTGACTTATAAACTTACAGCTAGAACAATGTAGATATGGAACAGTTCCTTTCTTATTAAAATTTACATGGGGGATAGTTAAATTAATATCCTTGTAACAGAGACGCTGTTTTAAATTCCTACAATTCCTAAAACCAAATTTGGGTCTATTACTGATATACTTATCTATCTCTGGCATTGCTTGTAGTATAACCCAGTTCTTGGCAATGATATCCATTACAGCATGTGAAGCTCTACTATAGCTCATAATGTACCTAAGCTCTAAGTTTTGCTTACTACTGGCTATGCTGTTACCATCTGCTGAATTCGAGAAGTAAGGTTTAGCACTATTGTCTCTTTCAACTAAAACTTCTTGTGTTATGTTTTCCAAAAGACGCTCATCAGAGCCTCTTATTTTAAAATCAGACATCTTCTTCATTTGACAAAGACATCTATCCATGTCAGTATTATTCCTACTAACTCTCAAAAGTTGTCTTTTTTACAAATCCCTTAAATATACACCATGGGTGCATACTCTTCCAAAGTAGGTACCTATTCACCTGCACATCTTTTTTTGTAGATTTTAATGTCACTTCTATTCCCATTCTTAATCAAGAAAATATCTAAGAACTATATATTGTCCTTAGAGAAGTTCATCTTAAATTTCATAAAGTTTGTTGTGGTGTCTATGTAAGACAAGCAATTCCTGTTCATTAACATCCCATATTAAAAAGACATCATCAACAAACCTCTTAAAGAATGTAATCTTGTCATAATACCATAAGTCATTATTAAAGATAAATTCAGATTCCCATCTACTCAGGGCTAGATTTGCATAGGTGTTGGCTACAGATGTCCCCATGGCTACAACTGAGGTCTGTTGAAAAAGTTGCTTATCAAACAAGAAAAATTTAGTCGTAAGGATGATGTCTAGCAACTCACAGATAGTTTGTATCTGTCTTGGGGTATGCCTCCCATACCTAACCATACTCTCATGTACTGCCTCTATTCCATAATCATGAGGGGTGACAGTAAAAAGAGAACTGATATCTAAGGTAACAAAGATAATGTCTGTACTTTGATTCAGAGTGCCACACATAACGTTTCTGCAAAAAGTCCCCAGTATCTCATACAAAACTTCTTACATCTCCCAATAATGGTTTCATAGGTTGGTACTAGACTATTGGCCCTAGGGCTTATACAAGCCTAGCCATAACAATTCCATGGATATTTCTTCCCACAATATTTACTTCCCTGGACCCCTGTCTAGCGAAGTGACTGACGTGATCCCCCAGGTGAATTTCCTATCTACCGTCCAGTCATTAAGGTTCCTTTTGAAGAGGGCCAAGGAGGTGCTCTGCTTGACATGTATGGGCAGTCTATTCCAGAGTATAGGGAGTCTCTGGGTCAGAAACCTATCCCTCCAGCATGTTTTGTTCATTTTGCTGACAAGGTTTAGATCCCTGGAGCGTGTGGCTCTGAGGGATTGGGATTTCTTTAAGTGGAGCATGTCCAACAGCTCAGGGTTTGACATGGCCTTGTATGTTAAGCAGAGATCGCCTCTGAGTAGACGATATGCCACAGAGTACAGCTGGAGTTTTTTTAGACAGTCAGCGTAGGGCATCTGCTTTAGGCCTGTGATTCTTTTAGTGATGTATTTCTGCGGCCTTTCCAGCTGCTGCAGTTGTCTTGTGAGGTACATACCAATGGAGAGTTGTACTCTATAATGGGTCTAATGAGGGATGAGTACAGTGGGACAATTACCTCCTTTTTTGTGGATGAAAGCCCTTAGTGATGAGGTGTGCCACATAGAAGGATTTCCTGACTGTTGTGACGATGTGGTTATCAAAGGAGAGACCACTGTCCCCTGTGTCCCTAAGTCTCTCATCACACTTTTGGTGTTTATTGTACTGCCACCTATGTGGTAATTCATGGGTACATGGTTTTTCGCAAAGTGGATAACTATACATTTCTTGGCATTAAGCTTAAGCCCATGGCTCTGGCACCAAGCATCTGTTTCTGTAAGGCCCTTTTGTAGAATATCCACATAATTTGGGGATTCAATAATGGCTCCCAGTTTGCAGTCATCTGCGAACTTTGTTAGCCAGAGTCCCTTAGTGTTGGCCTGTACTTCAGAGAAGCAGATGCCAAACAAGAGTGGTCCCAGGACTAAACCCTAAGGTACTCCACTTGTTACTTGTCTGGAGCTGGATTTGGAGTCGGCTACTTTTACAGTCTGGGTTCTGTCAGTAAGCCAATTGGCAACCCATTGAGTGATGTAGGAATTTATGCCCAGCTTAGTAAGTTTATCTATAATTCCAGAATAGAGAATGGTGTCGAAGGCCTTGACAAGGTCCAGATAGGCTGTGTGGACTGCCTTACCCTTGTCCACAGCTCTGGAGACTGATTTGAAGAAGTCAATCAGGTTCAGGAGACAAGATTGGCCCTGCACAAACCCAAACTGGGTGGGGTCCAGTGTTTGAAGGTTGCCAATGTCTTTGTTTATAAGTTCCATGATAATGCGTTCCATGCCCTTGCAGATCAGGCTCATCAGAATGATGGGACGGTAGTTCCTGGGATCCAAGGTGGATCCCCCCCTTGTGGAGTGGGATAACTGTAGCTGTGCGCCACTCAGTGGGCACAAAGCCTGAGGTGAGGCTATGATTAAACATGACACTTAGGTGAGGTGCCAGTTCATTTTGTAGTTCATGTAATACACAGCTAGGGATGTCATCTGGTCCCATGGATGCTGTATTCTTAGCTTTGCAGAGTGCAGTTTCTATCTGTGTTGCCGTGATTACCGGAATTTGGCAATCTTTTGGTATTGAGATGGGCCCTTTAGGGGGTGAGAGGGGGGTGAAGTTGGCACTAAATCGATCTGCCAGGATATTGGCAATATCCTTGGGATCAGTATATTTAATGCCATTCTGTTGTAGCTCAGAGCAGATCTGAGCATTGCCATTTAGATTCTTGACATAACTACAGAATGCCTTGTGGTTGTCTTTGGAATCTTTGACAATTTTATTTTCGTAACTAGCTTTGGAGGATTTTATGAGGGATCTCAGCTTCTTACTGAGGCTGGTAAGGGAGGTTTTTGCATCCTGGGATTTTCCTCTTTTCTGCAACAGTTTCTTCCTTCTGTTGTATAGTTTGTTTATGGCAGGTGACCACCAGATTGGCTTGCTTTTTATGGAGGACAGCGTCTTGGTTCTGTTTGGGATGGCACAATTCATGCACGAGTGGATGTGCTCATGCAGTGCCTTAGTGTAGGATTCAGCAGTCGAACTTTCAGCTCCTGTCTGCATGGGTGTCAGGGTACTTTCCAAATACGAGATGGGTTCTGTGGCCCATCCCTTTCCAGAGACTATGGGCCTCATTGGTGGACGTGTCGGGTGTTTATACACCTTTGGGAGTCCATAAAGTGCAGGAGTTAAGGGGCAAGATATAGTAAAATAGTTATATAATTCTAGCGTAATATCACCCATCAATTGCAAGTCATAAACACAACTATTCACTCTAAAAATCAAACATTTAAGAGTGTCAAAATCAATTTTATGAAACACAGTATTATCAGAAAGTAAATCATTCATCAACTCAAAGTAATCATTTTTGCTTAAAATAACAGCACCCCCCTTATCTGTTTGTTTAATCACAATGGTAGGTTCCATTCTGCAATAGCAGTAAAGAAGAATACTCTTCTTTGGTGAGAGTATATTTTCTTGGCCACTCTCATTTTTCATACATATCCCATATGTCTTTCTCACAAACATTATGAAATGCAAGCAAAACAGGTGGATATACTGGTATAAAAACACTAGGTTTCTTATATAACGGTTTAGCAGCTTCAGTGTCTTTAAATAGTTTCAAACACAAATTTTGTACAAAAAGTTTCAGATCACTGAAACCCTGTTTGCTGCCAGGATAACTGTCTTGCCTGTACTCATATGTGTTTAGTTTTGCATTCCATTCCCCTATCATTTTCTGAAGTTCCAGTTCAGAATCTGCTTGTAATGCCACATCATCTGCATGATGCATGCACCTTTGTTGATCTGTCCCTTCCATCTTGCTTGCTAATACAATTTGTCACCAGTAAGAACAGCTGTGGGCTCAGAGCTGAACCCTGATGCAACACCCACTGCCACTGGGACCCCACTGTGAATCCAAACCTTTTTCATACTTATGTCATCGAGTCCTCGTACATAGCCTGCACTAATTCTACCAATGTTTCTGAGATTTCAAGCCATTGCAGGACTGTCCAAATCAGCTTTCCTCATCTCCAGCTTATTTTCCATCAGTTATATAAATCATACTTACAAAATAAATGACCGAGTCAGCAGTTAAAATCTCACCAGTGTTTGTCTACTGAAGTTAGAAAAGCATGTAATATATTCCATCTAATTCTAAAGAACGCCTTAAGGTACTCCAGGGAAACAATGCATCACTTATACTTCGCTGATCTGACCGATTAGTGAATACAACACTGCTTATTGGAGCCTTCAAACAAGTCACTTTAAGAACTTGATAATGCACAATGATTGTCTAAGAAAAATAATAAGTTTAGAAAACTTGGACTATTCAGAAAGGCTTCAGGAATTGTAACTATATTTTGTTTCTTATATGTTATAAGTGGTGATCTTTGTCTGGTCTGTTAGTCTGATCCAGCTCTATTTGAAAGTCTATATCTGAAACTCACTGTTAGAATAGTAACACTAGATCAGGAAAGCTAGTACTTAAAGTTCATATCCATAATAAAAAGTAACAGGTGCCTCACAAAATCCACCCATCCATCCGTCTTCAACCCCTTTTACCATTTTGCACATAAAACAACTTTTACATTTCAGGGTTACATTCATTTCTTTAACATTTGAGCCTAAAACGTATGAAACCAGAGCAAACAGAAATATTTCATGCTGTTCAAAAAATATTTCATGCTGTAAGAAAATGGGGCCTTGGTGTGGATACATAACACAAAGCTGGCATTGCCCCTAAAATGGGGCGCAGACATAGGCACCGGAAGCTGTTGAAGAATGGGGGGGGTGAGAGGGGCACTTAGTGATGTAAAATGGGCAATTTTTTACAACTGTTTAGTACCATTACATAGGTTCACATGGAGGACATTTTAAGATTAGCCAATTCCCTTTTGGTGCTTGAATTAACATTTTCTGATTGGTCTTACCTATCCCATGGCTGCTAATTGTATATTAGCCCTAGTGAGAACAACTGTGATCATACCATAGATAATTTGAGGGGACCCATGTAAGAGATGCAGCATTTAGGAACTGCCTCTATCCATTAGTGGTATGAGGGGCAATCCTGGAGTACAGTTTCTATTACCCATCCTTAGATCGAAGTTGCATTTGAATATGGATGGATGAGCTTTGTTTTATTTTTATGGATAGTCTGTTCTGGAACAGTGGTAGCCTCTTTGATATATACCCATCTCTCCACAACATTCAGTTTAGATACCTGGACTGAGTATTTCTGATGCCATTTGACTTGCTGACGTTCAGTAGATCCATTTGTATTAGATCGGAGGATGACTTGTATGCCAGACATGTCACCACTAAGCACTCTGTAGGATACTGAGTATAGTAATAAATCTTTGTGGGGGTCCATGCAAGACCTATTGTTTAGGACTTGTATCCTTTTAGTATGGTATCTCTAAATGTATTTGAATTGTTGCATGTGGCTGGACAGATACATTCCAAAGTGGGCATTATACAAAATGATTGACCTAATAGCTTTGTAAAGGGGGACAACAACATCTCTAGATCTAGTCACAATCAATTTGTTTATAACCTGTGCAATATGGAAAGGCTTTCTTATGACTCTGGGCACATGTTGGTCAAAAGTTAGGTCACTGTACACACAAGTTCCAAAATGCCAAACAATTGGGTCAGTTCTCAGAGGGCATTGTCATGATTTTGACACCAGTTATTATTTGGGACAAACCTCCCTGCATGATGGTTAAGTAATTTAGGGACTCAATAACTGCTCCCAGCTTGCAGTCATCTCAAACTTAGCTGGCCAAAGCCCTTTGGTATTTCCTTTTACTTTTGAGATGTATATGCCAAACAGAAAATGTCTCAGCACCGAACCCTGGGGGACTCCATTGGTGACTGGTCTCTTCCCCTGTTTTGACCTCCTGCATCCTGTGAGCAAGTTGGTAATCCAGCTAGTGATGCATGTGTTTGCTCCTACATTATTCATCTTTTGTACTACACCTGTGTAGGGGATTGTGTCAAAAGGCATGGCAGGTCAAGGTAATCTGGTGTGAACTGTTTTACCTTCATCCATTGCTTTGGTAAGAAGAGTAAAGCTTAAAATTTGCCCATGATTTTGAGCCTTTCACACTTTCCTCTGGGCTGTTTTCAAACACATTTTTAGGGCCATGCATACATGTATGCATTCTTTGATTCACCTTCCTGATTGTATTAAATTATATTCCTTGTATAATACAGCACCAGTTGTTAGAATGAGTTTTAAATTTGTAGTTTTGAACAGTCTTCTAGTAAGCAATGAAATAAAATGTATGAACCAATAATAACAAAACTACCCATTTCAGAAAATTTCAACCTTAAAAGGCCACTCAAACTTCTGTCATTACAATCCACCAATATCAGTTTGTTTGTGTCTTTTGGCTTTTTCCGGTTAAGGGTCGCCACAGTGGAACTCCGGTCCACTAATGATTGGCAGTAGATTTTTACATGCTGGCTTGCCGGGCCTAACGCACAACCTTCAACGAAGGAATGCCCATTCATGCATATCACCACACAGAAGATGCTATAACTGAGAATCGAATGGGCAACGTCTAACTGTGAGGCGACAACGCTACCGCAGCACCACCACCGCTATGCAGAAATAAGCCATCTAAATAGTTCCACATTAAAGGGATCTCTAACTAATGAAGAGGTTGCTGCTAGGAAACAACTTTATATTTCATTGTTTCATCTACAAATAAAGTGGCTGTTGCCCTTGAAGAATAAATTGCCTATGTTTCGTTAAAAATGATAAGCTAGTAATATTATAATAGGGAATGGATGGCAAATTGATAGCAGGTTCATAGTTACTAGGCAACTCCTCCAAATGAGGACATTCACAGGACTGCAGCATCCATTCCCTTTAAAGTACAACACAGTATAGTATCAGTGATCCATCTGCATACTGTGGGAGCAGAACCCACGGCCTTCTACATCAAAAGTAAGGCTACATCCTGTTGTGCTACTAACAATACAAACAAACTTAGAATAAGCAGTACTAAACTTCTCTTCCCCTGAAGCTCTTAGCTCCTTGTAAAAGTTTTTATTTATTTAACATTTGTTTACCAGGAAAGTCCAACTTGGAACAAAGTCAATTTTAAGCAGTTAGAAATGCTCCAGACATATGTCTTTGTAATATGGGAGGAAACCAGAGCACCCAAAAGAAACCCACACAAATACAGGGAGGACATACAGATTCCACACAGAAAGCACCCCAGCCAAGGATCAAACCAAAGAACCTGTTGCTGTGAGGCAACAACACTACCACTGCACCATCCACTTCCCCTACCTAAATCTCTCAATTTCACAGTAGAAGAAGTCTGGAAAAAGCCAAAATTTATTTGGTGGTGGGGGGGGGCGCAAAGGGCCAAAACCAGGGACACATTTTAAATATTGCTTGTATAACCGTAGAAAGTTGCTAAAATAGGGTTTTGTGTTACTATGTATTTTCAAAAAAGAGAGGACTGAAGCTTAAAGCGCTATCAATATTTAGTGAATTCTTTTCTCACTGATTAATCTAGATGGTTGAGAGCTATGGACTCAACTTCCTGAATCAGATGTGGTTGGGTGGGTTGAGGTACAGGGTTTGAGCCTATGTAATCTTAGCCCCACACACACACAACAAACAGCATGCTTTACATCCTCCCTCTGGGTCATGACAATTAACAGCATGCTTCACATCCTCCCTCTGGGTCATGGCAACAAACAGCATGCTTCACATCCCTTTGCTGTCCTCAATTTATTATTGCCCCATACCATCAGAATTATCCAACCCTCTGTATCAAAATTTGTCAGCTGTCCCGCCCCATCCCACACTTCCCCCATCTGTGTCTGCCTGTCTTTTTCTTTAACCCTTCTATGTTCCCTTTTCCCTGTGCAAAGAAGGGAGCCCTATCCCCACAATAAGTTAACTTGCCTTCCTACATTACTAGATGTTGTCCTTCTATGTGTCCCTTGACTTGCTACCTTCCCAGTTTTTCTACATTCTTATACACCTGTTTCCTCTCCTGTCATGCATCTGACAGGTACCATAGCACTGCTATTACAAATACTGTATGGTTCTACAGCATTATGGACCACTCTGTGCTATGTGTATATGTCCAGAGGATGCATTGGCATGTACGGCAAAGTTTCTGTATGTACCACTTTACTTAAGATGCAAAGGCCTTTGAATTCAAGTTTTCAGCTCTCATAAGGTCAGACAACAACCAGGAATTAAATATAGACAATTTGGTAAATATGTAGTCATTCCACCTCTGTGACAGTCTTATTTTGCTAAAAGTGACCTTAATTTTGTTTGATTCCAATATTTCGAGTACATGGCTTTTCATATGATTAAGAGGATTGTAAATGAGATGTTGGTCCCACAGCGAATAAGAAAATATTGCAATTGTAAACTCCCTGAAAAAGTCTTAATATTAGTACTAGAAAATCTGTTCATTTAAGACCTGCTAGTGACGAAGTAGTTACCCTTGATTTACCAATACCTTTAACTTTCTGTGTGTTGGCTTAAACATGGGCTCAGTTAGCACTAGCACTTCACTTCTGCTATCCTCTGCAATGTGGTTTACAGAATTAACCATATTTTCTAGGAACTTAATGGTTCTATTTTTGATAACCCTTTAGACACAACTAAAAGTAAAATGGAGCCTTCAGACACAGCTAAAAGTAAAATTTACCTGTGCCTGAAGGCTGCATTTTACTTTTAGCTGTGTCTGAAGGCTCTTTACTGTTTTACTGTAAAACGGACTCCGATCCTTCAGACACAGCTAAAAGTAAAAACGGAGCCTTCAGACACAGCTAAAAGTAAATTTTACTTGTGTCTAAAGGCTCCATTTTACTTTTAGCTGTGTCTGAAGGCTCCATTTATGGTTTTACTGTAAAACGGAGCCTTCAGACACAGCTAAAAGTAAAACGGATCCTTCAAACACAACTAAAATTAAAATGGAGCTTTCAGACACAGCTAAAAGTAAATTTTACCTGTGTCTAAAGGCTCCATTTTACTTTTAGCTGTGTCCGAAGGCTCCATTTTACTTTAGCTGTGTCTGAAGGCTCAGTTTACTGTTCTACTGTAAAACAGACCCTTCAGACACAGCTAAAGTAAAACGGAACACTTCATAACTAAGTTAAACAGAGCACTTCATAGCTAATTAAATAAGTTAAATGGAGCACGTCATAGCTAAATAAGGTAAATTGAGCACTCTTACTGTGGATGAATCTGGCTGGCAACAATGATGAGAACATTTTTCATGCAGTCGCACACTTTTGTTTAAATTCATGTTAGCGTGCAACGCACACATGGTATCACAGCTGAAAAAGTGGGGGGGGGGCTCCCTCCCCCTCGCTGTATGGTTCCGGTGCCTATGGGCGCAGACTTCATTGTTTGTTAGAAGAATGTGTTGAATTCTGTAACGCTGTAGCACAAATGCCACTAGGAAGTTAGTCGTGTACCTTGAAAATTGTTATTTCACTGCACTTTGTCCAGTCTTAACTCTCTCTAACATTACAAGCATTGAAGACATTATTTTGAGAGATGCTGCTTAAAGGTTAGAGCAGTCTTTATCACTGATAATTGAAACATAGCTTGATTTTGTGGGTTTCCACTGCATATGAGATTTACCCAACAGATTTAAAGCCCATGTGGAATGATCTGAGACTTTGAGTGGCAGTTAGAGATGTTCATTCAAGACACAGAAAATGTGCTTGAAACATCAAAGATTATGCTGTTTCAGTGTGAGCACCTGGAAAGCAAGAGCTTAGGAAACACATGCACACACACACACACACACACACACACACACACACACACACACACACACACACACACACACACACTACAGTTGGTGAAACAGACTCACAGCTGACTTAAAGACACAAAGTGTGTTAAAGAGAGAAAGTGAATTGTCACAAAATTCAGATGAAAGGTATCAAATAACAGTGGGTGGAATAGTACAGACTGATATGACCATAATGACTACAGTGGGCACAAAGTACATGCAAGTGACTAACAAGAATATCTTTGAACAATAACTATGATCCAACTTTACATTTAGTAGATAATAATCTAACATTGAGGAGATGAGTAAATAAAAGATTATTAAAACCTGGAAGTCACCTCATTAACAAAAAGGTTCTACTTCATTCATATATAATTCCACGTTATGCTCAGAGTTTTTGAGGTTCTTGAAATCATGAATTAAGAAAATACTGAACACTTAAGGGCAATAACACGAATGTTAAGGCATCCTAAATTTGAATGGAGATGCAGCTTTCATTCCTAGACTAAGAAGAACATAATTTATAGTGATGAGGCTGGAAGTACTGAAGCTAAGCGTCTGCTAAATGTAGTGAAATTAATGTGGATGTTTTGGATATCAGAAGGAGTGTAGCCACATGTCAGGTCACCAACTGACAGGTGAGCAGAGGTAGGATATGCAGCTGATAAACAGTCCAAGAGCATTACTCTAAACATAAGAGGAATGGGATGTTAACCAGACAGGCTACACACCACCCATACACATTTACAGGAAGAGGTATGACACAGAGGAATCGAATATGCCTTAAGCCTCCTCCACATCTTGGTCTTCTCATCATAACATGTTAGTTGGCATGTAAATCCATACACTAGAATAGATATTGTCCTTGATTAGATTATCCTTAAAACAAGACAAGCAAGTAAACAGATTGGTTAAGGTTAGCCTCTGTATCTACTTTAGACATAAAAGCAGGTTATGTTCAGAGACAGACTCTTATCTTTATGAAATTCTAGGTATGGCAGATCTACTGAACATGCAAGCATCTCCAACATTCTTCTGGTAAATGTAATTTGCAACTAGAAATGGCATTTTCCAATGACAGATACTTCCACTCAGATATAGCTGCAGGCTCAGACAAAGACAACATCTGTTTGCCCAGCATAAAATACCAACCCCCAAGGAGGACAATGATCCATATTCTTTAGTAATAATTTGCACACTTTTAGAGATACTGTTATACACCTTACATCATCGCATACATAACTGTTGTTAACCTCTGGCCACAGCAAGAATTAAATGGCCACTTTATAAAATACTATACAGTTCTTAACTAGAAAAAATTAACAAATAAATAAATAAAAATCGTAGATGTTAAAGTTCATATCATCTGTGATTTCAACACCTCAGCCAAAAGCAGTGACTACAATCCTACCTGTGGTGAAGCTATGTTACGGTTGCATATGAAGGCATGGTTACTGACATTTGAACCAGAATTCTGCAGGTTTTCTATGAAATTGAGGGTTTCATACTGGAGAAAGGCACTTGGATGCTCTCGGTATGGTTACACTGACAATTACAGCTAAGGAACTAAATAAATTATTTAACTAAGGATCAGAATTTGTTTGTAGCAAACAGAAGTCTTTCTAGGCTTTTACTAAAGTATAAACTAACTTCTAAGCCTGCCCACAAATGGCAATAACAATATTTCCTGTGGTATAGTTCCTTACACATCCTGCTCACTTTTTTTCCCTCTGGCATATTACATGATTATTGAAGCATTAATTCATAAATGTGACATCAGAAAAGCCTCTCCTGTCTTGCCAGTCGTTCAATCATTGCCAAAAAACTTGTCATTCCAAAACTGGAATACAGCCTATCTCTAGTAAGCCTTAGCTCATCCAATAATACTCAAAAACTGCAGGCAGTCAAAAGAAAACTGCACAGATCTGCTCTACTTTCTGACCAAAGAAGACATCACTGAGACATTCTTAATCACACAAACTGGCTACCTATCACAAGTAGAGCTACTCTGTTTCTGGGATCCCTCCTAGTCAAATACTTCACTTTGGCTACTGTCGCCCCCGCAAAGAGAAAACTTCCCTTAAGAGAACGAAGCTACAGTCTCAGAGATATCTAAGAGTATGCCCTCTTAGTACCCAGAACCAAATTTAAGCTAGCCATAGATGAAAACAAGGTTAAAAATACTCCAACCCTGGGGAAAAATAAACTTTAAAGAATTTCTGTAAAATGAATCCAAATGCACATTGTTTAATGCATTCTACTATCAAAGCAAGCAATAATTCCCGACAGGGTGTGTGTTAATGTGTAATTAACGCCCGCCCAGGGGTGTTATGAGGCTAGACACCATTGGAAGAGCATTAATTACATATTAAGATACACACTGGAAGGCATTATTGCTCTTAGAGAATGGGCTGTCTGTAAAATTGATGTGTTTTACTTACTTATTTTTATTACTATTTTTTCAATATATTTTTGATGTAAAATAGTTCTTCTGCCTAATGTTTCAAACTTGCTGTAGTATATGTTAATGGTGTTGGAAAAAACATTTTACATCCAAAATACAACACTTTAAAAATAACAGGTATTTACTTGAGTTTTTGGTCCCTTATTCCTAAATCATTTGGTTCGTTGGCAGCCATTGGAAACTGAAGTTACTAAATAATGACATACATTTGAGTTTCAGACTTTTATTTCCTTCAGAAAATTCATGCTAACACAAATCCTTTACTTAAGCAACTTTGTAATTTTATAATAGCAATAATTAAAATCTGTTTCTATTTTTGAGCCTTTGTTCCCCCTTTATTTTAGGTTTTATCCAGATTTCTACAGCTGATCCAGAGGTATGCAAACCTCTTTACCGATGCTGCTGCCAGTAGTCATCTCACTCACTCACCCTCTTTCTCACGCACACAGATACACACACACGCACACGCACACACATACGCGCACGCGCACACACACACGCGCACACACACACACACACGCGCGCGCACGCACATACGCACACGCACACACACACGCACACACACCTCTGCTTCAGAAAATGTATGCTAAGGAAAACTCTGTTATTCTAGCAACTTTCTAAGTTTATAAGAGCAATACTTAAAATCCATCCATATTTTTGGTCATTGTCCCCCTTATTTGCATCTCTGTCCAGATTTCTTGCGCTAAGGGGCATGGTCGAGAGATACAGAAATCTCTTAACTGATGCTGCCAGGGGAAAGCTCATCACTCTCACTCTCTCTCTGTCTCTCTCTCTGTCTCTGTCTCTCTCTCACACACACACAGTCTCTTCTGCTTTTGTGCATGCATTCACTCACACAAACAGACAGCAACATAAAACACACATACACTTTTTTCCTGTTTCATTTATTTTTTATAATCGCTAAACAGGAAAACCGCTGATTAGCAAGTGTAAAATATTAGCTCAGTTGATCTCTCTCTCTCTTAACTCTCATACAAGCATACACTCTCACACACAGTCGTACACAGACACACACGCAGACACACACACAGACACAGACACACACACACAAACACACACACACACACACACACACACACACACACAAACATACACTTTTTTATTTTAATTGTTTTCTTCTACACTCGCTAAACAGCTAAAGAACTGCTTAGCAAGAGTAAAATAATGGCAGCCATCAGTTTTTTTCTGCCTGAGCTCCATGGCAATTTGATATTCTGCCGTGAAGCGGCAGACTTGTTTTTCAAGGGGCATTACTTGTACATTAATACCCTGCTGGAGAATGTTCATTCTCCAATCAGGATGCTGATGTACAGTTCGCCCACTCTGTAAACATTGTTAAACAATGGGCAGGATTGATGAATGTCTATACTAAGTGTACACCAAGTATACACCATTCTGAGTGAATAGACAACATAAGCATAACTCCCAACTTATTCCTCCCAGTTTTAGTTTTCCTACTGATTTTCTTGCAGTTTTAAATATCCACAACGTTTTGACTATGTGTAGAGTTAGTATAATTTTTCTGAGTGAATAGAAAGCACAAAAAATGTGGCAGGTATGTTCTTGAATACAGATTGTGTACACTTAGTGTAGGGGTTCATGAATCTGGCCCAATATATTATTTTAGGGTTTGTCTCTTTTCTCTAAAATGTTTCTATACTGACTTGTTTTAAGTGCTAAACTAAAATGTAACTAGCTAAAAAATTTCAGCACTGAATTGTTTTAAGTATTGTCATACAATGTGCTATACTGCAAACCTGTCAGTGCCTGGGTCATGACTGAAAGGCATCAGCTGACCAGTTTGTTTATCCAGTAAACAAATTGTTAAATAAATCTGATTTTGTAAAGTCTCACTTAACTATATATTCGTCACCCTGTTTCTTTTAATCAACCAGTTCCTGCATTTTTTTAAACAATAATTTTCATTTGTTACATGACGTTCACAAAACAGTGTTTTTCCTGCATGAAAGGGAAAGCGACCAGCTTGCAGTCAGCAATATCAGGCCAAGGAAGTATCAAATTACTTATTTTTATGGATCCTGTTGATAAGTCATCTTAATAAAAAAATGATACAAAAAGGTCTTTTAACCCTTAGTAATCTTAAAAGCTTTGCTGATAAGGCCAGTGTCTAAAAATGGTAGATTGTCATTCGGTGCTTTAAAGTACGATAGGCTGCTTTTCTCAAATGGTCAGTTTGTAGGGGTGACAGTGGAACCAAGAGCTGGGGTGCTGGTCAAGAATTTATTTGGACTGCAAGATAGAGATTGCCTTCCTTATCAAGTATTGATATTAGAGTATAGGCAAAGAGAAAGAAATAGTGGGGGGGGGGGTCCTAAGCAAAAGACCAACACTGGTAGAGTTTTTAATAGAATCTAGAACAAAAGAAGCTGCTGTTAAAAAAGGAATAATTAGCAGAGCATACAAAATGTTGCATGATCAATCAGAGGAAGTTATAAAGGATTGGGAAGAGATATTGGATAAGCAATTCACAAAGAAACAATGGGGGGATATATTTATGCCTCCCATATATGTAACAAAGTCTAGAAGATTTAGAATCTTTACTTTGAAGGGTTTACATAGGTATATTTATACCCCAAGTAAACTCCAAAGAATTTTTCCTCAGGTAATCAGCAAACACTGGAGATGTAATAGGGAAGAAAGGGGTAACTGGGACATATTTTCTGAGAGTGTAATGAGATGGCAGACTTTAAAGATTCCTTGCAGACTGTTCTGTCAGAGATATGGGTAAGCAAATAGATGTTACCAAGGAAATTATTTGTTTTTTGAGCTATGATACTGAATCAGAATTGCCTATACATAGTAAGGTCTTGCAGAGTCTAATTATGGTGGCTGCTGAAAAAACAATTATTAGAAAACAGAAATCCAACACTAAACTAACGTCACTAGAAGAAGTTAATATAGTAATAGAGAAATTGGGATCTGTAGAAAAGTCTAGGAGAAAATTACATAGGAAAAATGTGAATTGTGGGTGACATGGAATGATTTTCTTTCCATCTTAACTATTTGTTGGTTGAACATCAGATTACAGTCTACGTATTTTCCCAGATCCCTAACTATTGGTTAAACTCTTAGGGGTTTAACAATGAAGTAATTAACTTGGGTGGACAATTTCCCAAAGGGCACTATAATGTATTTCTTTGGGCTGAGTTTTAATCCATGGCTTTTGCACCAGTCATTTGTTTGTGTTAGATTCTCTTGTAGGATGCTGGTATCATGGAGGAATCTATGATAGTTCCCAATTCACAGTCATCTGTGAACTTGTTGAGCCAGTGTCCTTTGACATTAGAGAATTAGATGCCAAACAGGAATCCTTGGGTACTCTGCTGGTGACCAGTCTGTTCGTAGAAATATTCTCATCGACCCTGACTCCTTGGGTCCTATCTGTGAGCCTTCTGGCAATCCAGCAAGTTACACAGGAAATTATGCCTAGTTCTGAGAGTTTGTCAACAGTACCCGAGAGAGGTATTGTACTGAATGCCTTCACCAGGCCAAGGTAGGTGGTATGCACTGTTTTCCCCTCATCCATAGTCATGGTGACCTTCTAAAAGAAGTCTACCAGATTAAATAGGCAAGACCTTCCCTTAACAAAGCCAAACTGTGATGGGACAATGTATGTAGGTTGCCAATGTCCTTGTTGAGCATTTCCATGATAATTTGTTCCATGGCTTTGCATATTAAACTTGTCATACTGATGGGTCTGTAGATCCTGAGGTCAGGTGATGTCTCACCTTTATGAAGAGGGATGACTGTTACGGCCCTCCATTCAGCTGGCATGTAACCTGCTTTGAGGCTGTAGTTGAAGAATGCATCAAGTGGTCCTACTATGTCATGTTTTAGGGTATTTAGGAGGCAACCAGGGATATTGTCAGGGTCCATTAAAGCAGTATCTTTGCCCTTAGCAACCGCCTCCAGGACCTGCTGCCTGTTGATAGTTGAGGAGACATGCTAGAAGGAGTTTCACAGGGGGTAGTGGGGTGAAGTTAAAGTTACATTTATCAGCCAGTAGATTTGCTATGCCACCCTAGTCAGTGAAGTTTGCGTCATTCACCACAAATTCTACATGCTGCTATTACCTTTAAGGTTCCTGACTTAGAAGAAAAAGGCCTTGTGATTGCCCTTAGCCTGGGAGGCTATCCTGACCACATAACTGACCTTGCTGGACTTTATTAGACCTCTTAGTTTTTTGTTTGGTTAAATCAGAGAGCTCTTGTCTCTATGAGAGTTAGTCTTTCTGATTTTGGCCATGACTTTTTTCCTTTTGTTATATAGCCTGTTAAGGTAAGGATAGGATTCCAACAGTATGGTTTGTTTTGGTGTTAGATCTGGGCTACATCTGGTAGATGCATGTTTGTACAGGGTTTCTGTATACAATTCTGCATAGGAAGCTGTGTTCTTGGGGTTTGGGGGAGCAGTGAATTTTGACAAACTGTCACTTAATAGTATGTAGCTTGCTTTAATATAGTTCCCAAACTGTTATGGGTTTAGGTGAGTTTTCCGGGTTAATTTGTATTTTGAGAGAGACAGCTTTGTGGTCAGACTTCACCAATGAAGATATGACGTGTGTGTGTGTGTGTGTGGGGGGGGGGGGTGCAATGCTCTTCCATCTTTTTGAGTACTAGATCCAATATGTTTGAGCCCCTGGTTGGAGAGTGTACTATATGGTCCAGGGTGTTTGTGTTGATAAAGTCCAGGAAACATTGTGTCTATGAGTTAGAGGCTGTGTATATTTCCTAGTCTACAGAGGCTAATTAAAGTCTCCCATGAGTAGGGTATTTCGTTGCATTGTGGGTACCTCTAGTAGGCCTAGGTAAGAGTTGTGAGCTTCATGGGTCATAGAGGGTGACACGTAGCTGGCCAGGACAGGATAGGGAACCATGTCTAGGAGACTTGGACATGAATGAACTCCAAGGCATAATTCTGTTTAACTAACTTAGAGTTGTATTTGCTGATAATATAAATTGATAGCCCCTGTCTGCTGCTGCTGGTCTAAATGTGGAAAGGCATTATAGCCTACCACTGCTGAAATATTTTCTACAGCTTTAAATCAAGTCTTGGTAACAGCACAGATGCCTATATTCTCCAGAATGAGGAGACCTTGAAGAGTGTGGCGTTTCTTGTTTAGGCTTTGAGCATTGATCAGTAATACCTTAAGGTTGCTTTGAGTTTTTTTTCTATGTTGGTATTTTTTTTTTATTTTGACGTTGCCTAAAAAGGCTCCAAGGGGATATTTAAAGTTTTATCCAATATCTGAAAGCCTGGGTCTATATTAGTTCATTGAAAGTTATCTTCAGCGAACATACCTTCACCGATATGCATTCAGTGAAAATCACTTCCACGATTTGCTGAATTTTCCAAGGGCAATGAAGTAGTTGGCCAACTACACAACTTTGCCCTTTTCCCCACTGTAGTGTGATCTCGGAGTTGGTATATATAGTTGGGGGGTGTAGGGGTACAACCCCTCACTTGGGTGGGTTTGATTTAGTTACTTTTGGGTTCCTTTGTGCTGTGGGGCAATTGTTTCACTGCCCTTGGAAAATTCAGCAAATCGCGGAAGTGATTTTCACTGAATACATGTAGACGAAGAGGTGTTTGCTGAAGATACATTTCTGCAAACTTATAAAGACCCAAAAGCCCAGCAGGGACAGGTGCAAACCATCCTTGACAAAGCAACATGATCTGTTAACCATTTCCTCCCCTGTTAATGAATACCGGAGTTCCCTGGAGTGACACCAGACACTAAACCAGTTATTAAATCAATCATTTTGTCATCATATTTTGACATCATACTTCGAGAAGGTAGAATGCTGCTCAGTGCATGGCATGTACTTGTCTGTGACACATATTCAGACAGATCCATAGTATCTCTTTTCATATAGTCCATTGAAGTATGCCTCAGGTCATTTACACCCACACAGACTATGATAGAATCATATTGGTGCAGTGACTTGAGTGTGTGCATGATGTTGCAGATCCTAGCTCTAGATAGGCAACTAACCATTAAGTTCTCCTTGTCCAGCCTAGTCAGAGAAGTATCTGTGGATCACAGAACAGAATCCCCTATGACAAGAGTACTAGGTAAAGTGTTTGCTTGCCTTTTGGTCTTTCTTCTTGGAGGAATCATTGGGGGTAAGCTTATGTGTGGTGTTAGGTGTTGTTTTTGGTACGTGCTTTAGTAATTGCAGGTTTCTTTTAAGTGCCTCAGTATAAGAAGGTCTGTGTGTGTGTTGTGAGAGATACGTGTAAAGGATGTAGTGTGAGTGTTTTTGACAACATTGTTTATAAGCAAGATTTTTGCCTCCAAGGAAGTTATGTATGTACATGTCTTGCATACTTTATTTCTTTAAGGATTAAAAGGTTTTCTGAGTACATGAGGCAACTGCTACATTGTCTCAGGATGTCCATATCTACTGAGCTGGCCACAAAGACATTAGGAAATTGCAAATCCATGTTGTCAGAACATATATTAGGGTTGGGCTATTATGGTTTAGGGTCTTGGTTTTACAGAGGTCACCTGAGTGGTGTCTAGAATGAAGGCTAGTTAGATAGTGCTGTTATCTTAGTGCTGTTTGATGCTCTGTCTAGCTGCCAAAGCTTAGCTCAACACAAAGTCTTTCTGTGTTACAGGATAAAGTCCTGTGTACTAGCTTTATAGGTTTGCTACTATACAGGGTATTGCTAACTGCGATTGAGCAGTAAACAGCTCTGCAAAAACATGCCTAATTTATAGCAGACTGAATAAAGCTAAAACCTAACCCCATGCCCTCCGGCAACTACACTTTACCTGTTCTCTCTGAGTTGGGAGGCACTCCAGAGAGGTTAAACACCTTCTGTGATAACATGTATGAAATGTAGCACATTAAGAATACAGCACAGCAAAAGTAGCTCTCAAGAACAAATTATTACCCAACTAAGTCCCTAAAAAGCCCCCTGGCTGTTGCAACAAAGCCTCATCGTGTGTTTTCCAACTTGGACTGACCAGGCTACTTTACTACTGCGAAAAAATAAGAACGGCAGTCACCAAACTTCAAACAGGATAAAAATAGCAAAGGACAAATACCGAAACCGGTAAAGTAAACCATTTATTGCTGATCGAACAACTTTTCCCAGTCTAGTAACACAAGGTTGGCAAAAATGGGGGAACATTTGGCCCCCATTGCCACACCAGCTATTTGGTGAAAATTTCCCCTTAAAATCAACCAGTAGTCCAACTAATGCCATGTCCAAAACCCCCCAAACTAACAATACTGTTCCGGAACATTTCAGTACCCCTTTCATGTGGGATTACTGAGAACAAATTGACAACAGTATTGTTAGTTTGGGGGTTTTGGACATGGCATTAGTTGGACTACTGGTTGATTTTATGGGGATTGTTTTAAAAAACAATTTTCTCATATTTAAAGGGGAAAATTTTCACCAAATAGCCGGTGTGGTAATGGGGGCCAAATGTGCCCCCATTTTTGCCAACCTTGTGTTACTAGACTGGGAAAAGTTGTTCGATCAGGAATAAATGGTTTACTTTACCTGTTTCGGTATTTGTCCTTTGTTATTTTTATACTTTACTACTACCATTAGAATAGCAGTTCAAGTCTTCTTAATGTAGAAATACACTTCAGTTACCCAAAAGTAAAACAAAAAGTACTGGAAACAAATCAAATGACTACCTACATGTAATTCTCATTTTAAGCCTCCCTGTGTGTTTTCCAGCTTTGACTGACTAGGCTACTTTACTACTGACACTAGAATAACAGTTGTAGTCTTCTTACTGTAAAAGCACACTTGGGTTAGCCAAAAGTGAAAAGGTACCAACTAGCTACAAGAAGTAATTGTCACTTTATGTAACCTTGTGTGTTTCCCAACTCGGAAAGACGAGGCTGCCTTCTAGAATTGTAGTCCCAGTCTTCTTAATGTAACAGCATAGTTTAGTTAGCCAAAAGTGAAAGGTTTTGGAAACAAATCAAATAACTAGCTACAAAAAGTAATTCTCACTTTAAGCCTTCCTGTACATTTTCCAGCTTGGACATAGCAGACTACCTTTCTACTTCCACTAGAATTGCAGTCCAGACTTACTTGTCAATATAAAAACACACGTTAGTTAGCCACAAGTGAACAGGTACAAGAAACAAGTCTAATAACCAGCAATAAGTAATTGCAAGGAAATTCAAAGGCAAACAAGCCAGCAATGAGGAACACACACACTTTAAGGCAATTTCAATAAACAGTAACAGTCTAAGGGGAGGGCCTTCCCAGTTTCTTCTGTCAGCAACCAGTAAGACGAGCAGAGGAGATGAGACTGGTAGGAGCGTCTAGGGCCAGGTGTTCAGAAGATAAGGCTGGGTGGAGCTTCCAAGGCCAGATATAAAGTAGGGTAGGCAGCTCAAATGCCTCCAAGTATAAATACACAATATGAATAGAGAGGGGAAACAACTTTAGAAAAACAACCAGGCCCAACACAGAAAAAAAAGCAATGCAGACTATAAAAATGACTTAAATTAATAGCTTTAACTACAGATAAAGTGCAAACCGCACACACAACTGATTTAAATGGTAAGACAAGTGCAAATATAGATGCAATTTAAATGTACTTCTCTGAATGTAGTCCAAAGTCTCAAGACTAAGAAAGCTGACTGTGGGGGTGGGGGTAGATTAATTACCACATGCTCTAGTTAAAACAAAATCAGAAAAAAACATGTAGGCCCAACACAGAAACCAAAAAGCAATGCAGACTATAAAATGCCTTAAATTAATAGATTTAACCTCAGATAAAGGGCAAACGGCACACATAACTGATTTAAATGATAAGATAAATGCAATTGTAAATGTAGTTTAAATGCATACAAGGCATCCTCAGATCCAGCTCTGATGGTCCTTTTGCACATCTGCAAAATGAAGGGCATCAAAACCACTAGACCTAAGGATTTAAATTTTGCTTTTGACATAAGTAAGACATGGGCAAGGCAGACATACATCTCAGAGGATCCCCATGCTATGGAACATCCTCCCAAATCAATGTGAAGCAGAGTCCATTCATTACCCTATTTAAGACATAGTGTATGTGCTTGAATTTACTATTTGACTTTTTCTTTTTTGCTTACTAGGCTGCCTACTGCAGTGCCCCTTTGTGTGTTGCTAGCAGCTTGCGGTATTATCCATTCCCCCCTTATTTCTTCCACCTTTCTCCTCAGACATTTATCCCAGTTGCAGTAACTATTTCTGTCAGTAGATGGCAGTGTAAACCTTACTGTTTGTAACCATATCCCTGCTTGTGCTAGTTTGGGATGGACTTTTTTGCAGTACTTCCCAAGCTATTCAGCTTACAATAGTCCTAGTCTAAGCATGTTGTACTACATTGGCTCATAGGTCTAAATCAGCCCCAAAAGCTGCATCCCAATGGACTCTTACCTGTCCAGCCTCATACACTCATTGCTGGTTCCATTTCCACTGATTGTTCCCGGTAGTATCCTCTCCTCAGCTCTACCCACTCCGTTCGCCCTGTGGGCTCAATCTGCTCCCTCACCCTACCCCCATTCCCACCCACCCCAGCACCTCCAAACTTATACTCTACAATACCACACCCTCATCAACCAATACACTCCTACTTCATCATCAAAAGCTAAACTGTTGACCCATCCCCTATCTCCTACATCCACACCCCTCCCACAATACTCAACCAAACCTGCTTAACTAGCTATTCTACTTACTACGCACCCTCTCCAAATCTTCATCTGCACTATGCCACCAAAACCTTCATACTTCTTAACTCAAACACTACTTCTTTTAACCTTATCGATACCATATCTCACAAGCTTCCCCTAGCTAAACTCTCTAATCTAAACCTATCCACTTCCTCAACTGGTTCAACAGCTACCTCTCAAACAGACAGCAAGCAGTCAAATGAAAAAAGTTACCTCCTCCTTCCTCAACACCCCCAATGGTGTCCCTCAGGGCTCCATTCCATGTCCCCTGCTCTTCAATATATTCATAAATGATTTCCATGCTCACTCCCTAATGCAAAACTTATCCAATACGCCGATGAATCAACTATAATCTGTTCTTCCACCTGCATCCCCACACTCATAAGGCTGACACAAGATGCTTTCTCAACCACTGAGCAATGGATGTTAGATAATCACCTAGCACTCAATGCCTCAAACACTAAGCTAATGATATTTACCCCTTCTAAATCAACCATCATAGATAAAAGCATATTCTCCATCAACACCCAGAACAATACTATGCTTGAATTAGTATCTGAGACCAAACTACTAGGCATCCACATTGATGACCAGCTTAAATTTAACTCCCACCTTCAAATAAATATCAAAAAAACCCACCAAAAACCTGGCATGCTGTATCGCCATAATCGCTATCTCACTCCTTCTACTAAGTTTATTCTCTCTACCACATTTCTCATCCCTTCTCTTCTTTATGGTGCTGCACTCCTAACAAACCTGCAATCCTCTCTTAAGACAAAACTCTCTTCTTGCTATAATAAAATTGCTAAATTCGCCACAAGCCACAAGTCTTCTACCCATCACTGTGGAGCCCTTCACAAATTAAACTGGTTAGAGCTGCCCAATTATATCACCTATATTCAACTTATTAATGCACACAAACTTATTTTCACCCCATCCCTCTGTCCCTCTCTGTCCTCCACCTTTAAAATGCACCTTCCTGAAAGACTCTTAAGATCTAACAACCAAAACCTAATAGAACTGTTCAAACCTACCCATCCCCCAGGCAAAAATCTCTTATCTTTTGCCCTTGCACATCAATGGAACTCACTACCATCATCCATCTGCACCTCCACAAACCTCTCTTGTTTTAAAAAATTGCTTCACTCACACCTCATATCCCAGTGGGATTGTTGCTGCTCCCACACCACATAATCTCCTCATCTCTCTTCACCTCTGACATCTCTGGCACCTTAATCTCCTATTATAATATGTTGGTTCAGTTGGAACCATTCCACTTGTAAATAACTACTCAAACATTTACAATACTTACCTTATCTCAGAACTTGTATCCTAAATGCAATACTTTTACTTGAATATCTGTACTTAGCGCGACCATACATGATTTGTAACTCCTGCATCTGAAATAGTAACTTTTGAATTGAATGTTTTTACTTTATTTTTACTAGTACTTCTTTACTTACTGTAACCAGAACTTTGTAATTTTCTTTTGCTTGTTTTTGGAGCTCACTTACTGTAACCAGAAATTTGATTGTGATTTTCTTTGTACTGTAACCAGAAATTTGATTGCGATTTTCTTTGCTTCTTTTTGGAGATTTTCTCACCAGGACTCCATTGAAAATGGGTTCTTCGTGGCCCAATGGACTATCCTGGTAAACCAACTGCAAATAAATAAATAAATAAATAAGCGTAAACTTGACTAATGGCTGGGAAATCAGAAACTCACCTCAGATCTGGCCCTTGTGTCTCTGATTGACAGGCAGACAGTAATGCCCAGACTAACATACCACTCCCCACATAACTTACAGAAACTTCCTAACATACGCCCTCCTAATAAACACCCATGATACAAAGTAACTGTGTTGTGTTGCACAGCTAGGCTTATGAAGGCCCTGGTGGTTGTTAGCCTAGTATATATTTATGAATCTATGGGCAAACCAAAACTGCTGTCATTGGAAACATATGAGCCTTGAAGATCCAACCTGTAAAGGTCAACAGTGGTAAAGAATGGTTATGGAAAACTGTGCGCCCAAACAAAGTAGTCTGACATGGATCTGTAACATTCTGTAGCTGATTTCTTCAGCCATACTCTGCCTGCCAGATGGTTTCTACAGGGACCTGACTCCGATAACTGGTTTCTGCCACTGTGACCTAATACAAAATCCTTTGAAGTAAAATATATTTTAATTTTGGTAGTCCATAATTCATTTGATTACTTACTCACATAGCATTTATACTAGAAGTGGTTTGTTGCACACATGGTTAATTAGTTAGCCAGTTAAATGTCTATGTCAGACTAATCACTGGCACATTTTGATTTTCCATATTCATTCTCTGCTTCTCTTTTTATCCTTTCTACTGCTTAAGGCATCATATACACTCATGTGGGAACAGGCTATGACATATTTAAACAAAAACAATGTTGTTTCACCCTTGAGGGCAACTCTTAGTGGAGTGGTCAAATATAATGTTACCTGTTTCCCAATATGATTTATTAAGCTCACCTTTTAGGACTCTTCTTTTATAGCATTTAAGCCAACAATGGTTGTTAAACTATAACCCTGTGAACCTATGAACCTATTCACATTTGATAACCAGGAATATCAGGCTGGGAATATATTTTTAAGTGAAATTCCAAAAAGTCTTAAATATTTCACCAAATAATACATACAAAAATTAATTATAATTTTACTGATTATAGGTTCATAGGTAGGTACTAGGCTCTCTGCCCGAGGGCATTTATAAGCCTAGCCAGAGTGTGTTGGCTTTCGCCACCACATTGATTAATTAACTGATCCTCAGTCAAGCAGAGCCAATGAAGTGATCTCAGGGGTGTATTTTCTGTTACCCATCCACTCGTCAAGGTTTCTCTTGAAGAGTGTTAGTGAGGGGCTCTGCCTGATGTAATTTGGAATTTTGTTCCAAAGCATGGGAAGTCTCTGTGACAGGACTCTATCCCTCCAGCATGTTCTATTAATTGCTGTGGCGAGGTTTAGCTCACTAGAGCGCGTGGCTCGTAGTGACTTGGATTTCTTTAGGTGGAGCATGTCCATCAATTCTGAGTTGGATATGGCTTTGTAAGTCAGGCAGAGATCACCTCTGAGTAAGTGATATGCCACTGAGTGCTGCCGGAGTTTTTTCGGGCTGCATAGGACATATGTTTGAGGCCAGCAATCCTCTTGGTGAGGTACATTTGTGGTCTTTCCAGCTGTTGGAAGTGTCTTGTGACGTACATCCCAAATGGGGCATTGTACTCTATGATGGGTCTAATGAGTGACGAGTAGAGGGGCACTATAACCTCTTTATTTCTAGATGCGAACCCTTTAGTAATTAGATGGGCCACATAGAAGGATTTCCTAACTACTTTTCGCAATATGATTGTCAAAGGAGAGATTACTATCTACCTGGGTCCCCAGATCTCTTATTACCTCTTCTGTATTAAGGGAGCTACCACCTATGTGGTAATTCATGGGTGTTTAGTTTTTCCCCAAGCGGGATGACTATGCATTTTTTGGCATTTAGCTTGAGGCCATGACTTTGACACCAGGTGTCCGTCTCAGTAAGGCCCTTTTGGAGGATGTCCGTGTCAGCCGGAGAGTCAATTATGGCTCCTAGTTTGCAGTCATTGGCGAACTTGGTTAGCCATAGTCCTCCTGTGTTTGCCTGTACTCCTGAGAAGTATATGCCAAACAGTAGGGGTCCCAGGACTGAGCGTTGTGGGACACCACTTGTGACTGGTTTAGAGTCGGACCTGGAGCCCGCTATTCTTACCGTGTGAGTTCTGGCTGTAAGCCATTTGGCAACCCATCTCTTGACGTAGGGGTTTATGTTTAGGCTGGTGAGTTTTTCTGTAATACCCGAGTGGGGAATAGTGTCAAAAGCCTTGGTGAGGTCAAGGTAGGCTGTGTGAACCATGGCCTTGGTGACTGTCTCAAAGTCAACCAAGTTTAGTAGGCATGATCTGCCCTTAACAAAGCCGAACTGGGTCAGGTCAAGTGTTTGGAGGGTCCCAATGTCTTTGCTAATGAGTTCCATGATGATGATGCACTCCATAGCCTTGCAGACCAGGCTAGTCAGGCTTATGGGGTGATAGTTAATAGGGTCAGTTGTGACCCCTCCTTTGTGGAGAATAATAACCATTGCTGTGCGCCATTCTATGGGCATGTAGCCTGTGGAGAGGCTGAGGTTGAACAGCGTGTTTAGGTGGGGGGTTAGTTTGTTCTGTAGTTCGTGCAAGACGCAGCCTGGGACACCATCTGTTCCCATTGATGCTGTGTTTTTGGCTTTTGAAAGGGCTGTTTTCACCTGTGCGTTTGTGATTTTTGGGACACTACACTTTTCCGGTATTGTTAAGGCATCATACTTACTCATATGGGAACAGGATATGACATATTTTAAGTAAAACAAAATTTTGATTTTACCCTTGGGGGTAACACTAAGAGGAGTGGTCAAGTATAATGTTACCTTTGTCCCAACATGATTTATTAAGCATTATACAATGACTCCCCATTAATATTCGAAAACGTGCACAATGATTGGCCAGCCCAACCAGCATGCCCATTGTAAATCCCACAATATATGAATGGAAAAAGGTCAGGTTACCAGGACTTCTTTCTGTTGGTATATTGTTCAAATTTTATTTTTATTTCTTAAAAAATAAAAATTAAATTTTTAGCCCCGACTCCGGACATACCAGAGAGGCAGCTTGGACAGAATACTATGAAAATCAGGTACATTATTTAAAATTAAGTACACGTACCTGATATCCCTTGTATTTCTTCTATGCTTTCTCTCTCCTACCCCTAAACTGCCCTAAAGTTTTTTATTTTAATTTAAAAAAAAAAAGAAAACAAAAACGGAGAAACTGAGACTTTCTTTTCTCCATTGTTTCCATTTCAAATCATTGATGTACTGGGCGTACGTGGGAATGCAAGTCTCATATGCATGCACAGTACATCAACACGAGGAAGCGGTGGAAAAACAGCAATGCGCCGTTATACAAAGACATTATTTAAGAAAACTAAGTATTTTTTTTCTTAAATAATTTCATTGTATAATAGCAATAACCAACTCCGTGGTTGTGGTATATTGAAATTTACCCACGGTTGGCTTTATTTAATCACTCGGGCTTCGCCCTCGTGATTAAACCATGCCAACCATGGGTGAATCTTCAATATACCACACCATGTCATCGGTTATTGCTGAAATAAGTAGCTTTTGTGTGTGAGCAATTCAACTTTATCCTTCATTTGTATGGTGTGTCTTGGTAGTCAAATTAAGCCAGTTGTTGGTAGATTCTGAATTATCAACATCAGATGGTTACTTATTGCTGTTATACATCTGCTTGTCAGCAGTTGCAGTTCTCAGAAAATTTTTGCAACTAGTTATTAGTTTAATTTAATATAAAATGCAATTATTTCATCTTCTGTTCTTCTACGGTGTATAGATGGAATGGGACATGATCAGTATTCATATACAGTACACATCTTTATACATGAGTACATCTTTACTATGCTGTATCTTACGTACTTATGTGCAGTTTTCAATACTTTACAATATTTTTTTTAAATTTACGCCTGACATTTTGTCCCACTTGCTGCAGGTTAATGAAAACAGTTGTAGATGTGAAGTACACATTAGCTGTTGATGTGGGCTGTTAGGCTGGTTTTCAAGGCAGTAAAGATCAACGCTCTTTTGTGCAATCGGTTACCAGTTTTTTCATCTGGAAGATGGATGTTGCTGTCTCCTGAGGATTTCTGCTTTCCTCATGATGCAGGAAACTTGCAGCTGGCATATATGAGTAGCAGGAGGATGTGGTCCCCATGCCACTGGAGTACAGGAGATGCTCCACCCCCACACAAATGCCTTTTTTTTTTTTTTTTAATAATTTTATATCAAATGCTGTTTACATTCAAGTGATATTGCTCTTTCCTCCATAGCCTGCCATACGAGGAAGAGTATGCCAAGTATGCATGCATGGTAGGTAGTACCTAAACTTAATACACACACACACACACACTTGCTCCTGCAGACCCAGAGTCATTATATACTGTATGATACTGCTGCATGTACAAACGGCGCTGTAGTAGTTAAATGAAGACCCAGTGTTGTGTTTTAATGTTCTTCATTACTTCCACTGAGGGCCTAGGTAGATATGAACTAGGCAAAGACCTGAGCTGCAAGAGAGAATAAAGAGTGGGTAGCCAGACTGTTGAGGATTACACACTCATGAAACATAGTTCATGCAGCAATTTGTAGATGCCCTAAGGCACAGGCATATGCCAAAGCTGTTCTAACCTGTGGACATTGATAACTGGGAAAATTGGGGCATGGATGGCTAGGCTTAAAAAGACTGTAGGGCCATTAGCCTAGTAATCCTCTATGATCCTATGATTTTTCCTTTCTAATCTCATATGCTGGAAGTAGCCCTCCCCCCATATATAGTGCAGATCAGATCAAAATGGTACACATGTTTAATGTTGAAATACTGTAGACCGGTATGTCTTTCTGCAAACCAGGCCCCATCAGTTCAGCTCAGTGTGTCAAAAATGAAATTAGTCAAATGCAGCTACATTACTGGAAATTGTCAGTAAGAGTAGACCATGGGCTACAGAGAGAGAGATACTCCTTTTTGTTTTATAATCCTCTTTGTTAACACTTGATAATCCCAGCACCATAGGGGTTTGGAAACTGTAGTATTATATTCATATAAGCTTAGTAATGAAATTAACCTCAATTCTAAATACTTACATAAAGTTATTTGACAAGACGCACTCCAATATAGTTGTTGAGTCCAGATGGGACTTCATTTCTCATTGGTTCTAAAAAGAGACAGGAATAGAACCATGGGCCTCATTTTTATTTTTAATTTGTTAATCTCAGTTAACCAATTTCACTCTCAGTCTGGACAACATGCTTTAGGAAGACGGCTTCTAATGACACTTTGAGGAGTAGAGTTTGAAGCTGTTGTAGAGTCTGCAGATTTGGTTAGATCTATGAACACAGTGAAGAGTCATAAAATAGAGACTACCTTAACATGTCTAGAATTTAACAGTCCTTTGTGATGGCAATCCAAGCAGAGGCAAAGTCTGCAAATTGCTTTTTGAGTAACTTGGTTGGCATCATCCAAAGAGGCAAGACTAAGTCGTGACATTTGATGGCCCTTCTTGATCTGTGAGAGCACTTTTACTATGTGGTCTGGTAAGCCTGAAAGAAGAACAAGAGAAGGCTAAAAGGAGACATAAAGCTCCACCGTAATGCAGATAATCTGTTTCCTTTTCAGATGACTTAGTCCTAGGAAAACTAACTCAATAAGAGGGCAGTTAGCCTAGTACTAATCTATGAAAGTACTCTATGAAAGTACAATTGTCAAGAATGGAGTATGTCTGCTGTTCCTCAAAGGAGTGCAGCCATCATGTGTAGAGATACATCCGAGTTTGCTACCTTTGCCATAATCATCAAAAAATTCAGTATCATAGCATTCTGCATGGTAGACTGTAGACAGAGCCAACTGCTGTTGGCCAACTCCTCCTTGAGTCTAGACTCAATACGTGATGAAATCTTTCCTAGCTTCTCTTCATGGAGTACTTGAACCAGGAAAGGACATAGAGTCGGAGAATCAGAACCCTCAACTACCTTTCCAGCCCTCTCCATTGCATTATATGATTTGTCTGGTGGTCAAATAGCAAAATACTGCTGCCAGTGCATGCAGCACTGGAATAAGGCAATCATGTAAAAGAATTGCGACTGCAACCAAACCAACCAAGGTATCACGCACGTGGGACTGGCGTGCACGGTCCCAGAAAAAACAGGAACATCAACCAAAAACGGACCAGCACATACAGGATAGTGAAAAATAGATAATATTTATTGCATCGTTGTAGCAACAACCATATTAGCAGTGGTAAAAACCAGTGCTCAAGCAAACCGGTTTCGGCTAATGCTAGCCTTTCTCAATGCCTAATGTCTAATAAGAAAAAGAAAACTTCCACCATGTTAGGTCATTTTTATAGTCACACTCTTAAAGTGATATAACCCATGTGTAAAGTAAATACATTTAGTTTCAATATGCAAAACACATTATGATCCAATGCCAATATCAAACAAAAATATATATACATATCCTACAAAAATATAACATAGTTAGAATATGTAAATATGAATAATTATCTGTACATGTTTAATAATATGTGCAGATAGTATGAAGCAATGAAAATATTGATACCATGCCACTCTGAATATAATACAGATACATATTTAACTGGCATATATTGTTTTTAAACCTGAATAATGCCAGCAATTCAAAGAACCCAAAATAAATAATTCAATCTTTCATTTGCATGGTTACCAACATATTCTGAAAAGATGAAGATGAGATAGAAATAATCAACTCAATATGATGGTTCTAATGTGTTTAGTCCAGGCCTAAAAAGACCCTCTAACCTAATAATCCATCATATTGAGTTGGCATTATTCAGGTTTAAAAACAATATATGCCAGTTAAATATGTATCTGTATTATATTCAGAGTGGCATGGTATCAATATTTTCATTGCTTCATACTATCTGCACATATTATTAAACATGTACAGATAATTATTCATATTTACATATTCTAACTATGTTATATTTTTGTAGGATATGTATATATATTTTTGTTTGATATTGGCATTGGATCATAATGTGTTTTGCATATTGAAACTAAATGTATTTACTTTACACATGGGTTATATCCCTTTAAGAGTGTGACTATAAAAATGACCTAACATGGTGGAAGTTTTCTTTTTCTTATTAGACATTAGGCATTGAGAAAGGCTAGCATTAGCCGAAACCGGTTTGCTTGAGCACTGGTTTTTACCACTGCTAATATGGTTGTTGCTACAACGATGCAATAAATATTATCTATTTTTCACTATCCTGTATGTGCTGGTCCGTTTTTGGTTGATGTTCCTGTTTTTTCTGGGACCATGCACGCCAGTCCCACGTGCGTGATACCTTGGTTGGTTTGGTTGCAGTCGCAAGTCTTCTTTTTCGCGCTGGGGACGCCTGGATTGTTGCTCTACTCCACCAGTCATCTCTTTTTGGATATTGCCTTGTTTGGACATTATCGATACAAGTATAACATTCCATTGTATTATTTCCATGACATTTGTTCTTTTTGAAGCCTTCTGCTTGCCGAGTATTATATTTTTTGTTGGGGCTGTTTCTGGATACGTTTGGTCTTCAGTCAACTTTGGATTATTACTTGTTGGGCCTTTTTTATGGTTGGCAGTTTTACACGGTGATGAGACAACCATGATTTAACATCTTCTGCTATTTGAATATTTTTCGGCAGATTTGTCTACAGAAACTTGTGCTTTCACTATAAGGTACTGTGCGGGACTTATTTATTCTATGAGCTCCGAGGGAGGTCCGCCATTTTGATGGTTTGCAGCCCTCCTATTAATGGACGAACATTTATTGCTGAACATTCTTTATTATTTTTGATTTATGGGACAATTGGGATACATATTTTCATATATTGTGTCTTTTTGATACAATATGATTACAATAACCAATGCAATAAATATATATTTTTTGACTATACATAATATTTAGTCTGAGGGTTTAACATCCACGTATGACTAACGGTATCAAGCACATGTATGGCTGGACTTTATACCTGGGTCAAGTTACATTATTTTGCCCTTTTTTTGAGCCTTTTTTTGAGCCTTTTTTTGAGCCCGCAGAATGGATAAACAGCGATTGCAGTAACTGTTTGGGACTGTCGATTTTATCATAACTGACAGCTTGTGATTCTAGTACAGTGGTTTATTTTCATGCGAGCTCGACATATTTTTAGGCTCTTGGATTGGGAATGGACATTACTTTGGACTTCCAGAATATAAACTGTGCTTTTGTTTAAATCTTGTAAGTTGATTGGGGTTTGTTTTAACTAACCTTGTTGAGCTCAATATGTTCTATATGCCAAGTTTTGGAGTCAAATATGTATCACAATTCACGTTTTTTGAAAATATTGGCTATCAGATTATCACAATATGTTCAATAACAATCATCATTTGGTTTTCATGGTATGTTTCGCTATATTTTTAAGTTAATGTGAAGTTTTCTGATTGTTCATGCCTTATACATTTTCTAATTTACTGTTTGTATGTCAGATATATAGCTATTGATATACAATCGGTTCCTGTTGGCTATATTATATATATGTCTAGGGCAACAGTTGGATTATATTGTGCTTCTTTTGGGACATTACCCGGCATTATAGGTCAGACCATACGCCATCTTTTTTTGGATAAGAGTATTTCATTCCGGGCTTGCATTTTTTGAGGACATCCTCACCAGAATGTGGTCTTATTAATACAATTGAATTGGTTTGGTGTCTGGTTGAGTGTATGAATAAATTACGCCACACTACCTCATTTTTTGACCTATTTACGGTGGCCAATATTTTTGTTGGTGTTAAAATTTTTTTAATATGGGCAATATAAACACTAGATGAGACGAAAGTCGATCTAGTCAGGAATATTTGATTCAGCTTTTTTGACACTTTCAAGTCAGTTATAACGGGTTGTATCCCATATTACATTATATTACTTTATTTAAACCATAATTGGCCTATTTAGGTGGCATATGGTTTTTTTGAGGTTGGATGGTCAAATATTGGCATTAAAGGTACTGGTTGAGACGAATGTCGATCCAGTCACCAACATTTGGGTTGTGGTCTGGTTTGATTCATTATAGGTCAATTCCACTGGGATATACTTTTATTTTTCATTATTTCAGATCTAATGTTGCATTAGATCACTGTTAATTTACCATCTATAGCCAGTATTTTGCTGGTCATTTGATATATTTAATTGGATTGGTCACTTATAGTAATAGGGCTTGTAATAATAGATGGGCAGTGTTGGTGCCTTGACTACAACAATCCAGACATCTTTAAACACCTTGAATTTTATTTTTATTTTGGATTTTTTCTAAAATAAATATTTTTCCAATCATAAACTACTTCTGTTTGAGGCTGTTTAGAAATTTATAAGTCCCGAGTGTTTTCATTTGGGCTTTGGAACTATTTAAATATGGATTTAAACGAAATTTTACATGGGTTAGCATCTGATAGGGATAATCTTGAGGTGTTTGGCCTGGCCACTAATGCTGGCTCACATATGTCCAATCATACAATAAATGATCAACAGAAATGCAGCTATGTTTTCACAAAACTTGGGAGACAGATGAAGATCTTGTGATCTAATGTGTGGCACATGAAATTGTTCAAAGCTTATCAAGCTAAGGATATAACACCAAGGGGGTTGAGAGTACGCTTACAACCTTTAGTGGCCCATATTGATAACGAGTTATCCAAAGACTGGGCTGAAGCACAACATTCATCTTCTATGTTATTTGTAGAATGTCTGTTAAAATATTATGACAGAATTATTACTGCCAATCTTTCAGATATTCAAAGTTTGTGTGTGGAGGCTGAACAATTTAATAAGCAAGAGTTTTATTCTCAGCATGTTTCAGATTTGGCTAAGGATTTGTCTATTCTTGAAAAACAATTGATGAAACGTAAGATCAACAAATTTCAGCGTGACCTTATGGACTATGAAAAAGGGAAACCTTTTATTAGTCAGAAAACAGTTAGATTTAGTGAACAAAAAACTACTCAGAGGGGTAACAATAATAAAAAAAGACCGAGGTCTATTCTTAGACATCAAAATATCTCTTCAGATTTTACTTCCGAAGAGGAAACTTCTTCGGCTACTGATGGAGAAGTGTCTTCACACCAGGCGTCCCCAGTAGCCAAAAGAAGACAGATGCCCCCTTTAGATCAAAGGGTAGGGGGGGGCAGAAAACACAGATCTAGGTTTAAACACACCAACCTTACAAAATCTGTTGAAACAAATGATAAAGTAATCAATAATGTTTACAATATTTCTTCGACTGTTCTCTCACCAGTCCAGATCACACTTCTAAATAAAGGATTGAATTTTGTCCCAAGTTCTGTGGTTTCCGAAAATGATTTATTAAATGATGTTAATGATTTTTGTAGACTACTAAACCTCAAAATATTTTTTTCAGACAATGATGGTTCTCAAAGACCAACTGAATTTAGATTTGGAAAATCTTCTTTTGTTCCTCCGATGAACAAACATGTTTCCATTTTCAGGGAATGTATTATGAAAGAGCTACACTTTGCGAATGTGTATCAACCACAATTTAACAATTTATCTCCTATGGAAAGACAGGCTTTGTTGGAGCTTAAAAATAATAATCAGTTAGTTATCACCATGGCCGATAAGGGGGGTGCCATTGTGGTTATGGACCATCAGGCTTACATCAATGAGGCTTTACGACAACTATCAGATTCTAGCTATTATAGGGAGTTAAATGTGGATCCCACTCCATGGTTTAAGGAAGAAATTGATAGGTTTTTGGAAGTGTCAATCAACCAGGGGGTAATCACTGAACAGCTAGCTAATCAGTTGCAGGTGGAGGAACCCATTCCACAATACCTGTATTTGTTACCTAAAATACACAAGGATGCTCATAACCCCCCAGGCAGGCCCATTGTATCTGGGCGTGGATCTTTAACTGAACCTCTATCAGCCTTCCTTACACAATATTTAAAACCATTGTTGACCCATATTAGATCACGCATTCAGGATACAACGGAATTCCTGAATATTGTAAATGATTCACAGTTAGAATCTTCTTGGTGGTTGTGTACTCTTGATGTAGCCTCATTATATACCAGTATACCACATGAATTAGGCATCTTAGCTGTTTCCTATTGGCTGTATAAATCTAATTTATACTCAACTGAATTCAACAACTTTCTGACCAAACTTACGGAATTTGTATTGTGCAAAAACATCTTTTACTATAATGGCAAAGCCTATTGGCAAATTAATGGAACAGCAATGGGGGCTTCGTTTGCCCCCATATATGCGGATCTTTTCACGGGCTATTTTGAGGCCACTTATATATATGATACAGAACACAATACATTTCTTCCATATTTAGATATTTGGAGGAGATATCTGGACGATTGTTGGATGGTGTGGCGTGGCAACAAGGAACAACTATCTAATTTTGTGAACTATCTCAATGATAATTCTTTTGGGATTAAATTTACAGCTAATATTGAACATGTAAGCATTGTGTTTTTGGATGTTCTGGTTACTAGGCTTGAGGATAATACCTTAGCTACGTCTGTTCATAGGAAATTTCCTCAGTACAACACTCTGTTACATGCTGATAGCTGTCATCCACGCCACATCATCCAGAACATTCCCAAATCTCAATTTATGAGAATGAAAAGGATATGCTCTTCTCCACAGGATTGTTCTCTTTTTTGTAATGATTTATCAAACAGATTTGTTGATCGTGGATATAAAATATATAATATTTCCAAATCTTTGAAGACTATCAACAATTTATCACGTTTGGAATTATTGCAATATAAATCTAAGCACAAGACTCAATC
The DNA here is from genome assembly GCF_019279795.1 of Protopterus annectens. Classification (NCBI taxonomy): domain Eukaryota; kingdom Metazoa; phylum Chordata; order Ceratodontiformes; family Protopteridae; genus Protopterus; species Protopterus annectens. The sequence continues at coordinate 643,743,113 of NC_056737.1, forward strand.
TGGCTTACAGAACAACTCTGTTTTGAGGTTAGTAACCACATATGGGGCCAATACCAACCGCTTCATTGAGATAATCAATCAACATTGGGATATATTACGATCACATGAAGTTTTGAACCGTATATTACCTGAGCAATGTTCTTTTTCCTACCGTAGAGGTAGGAACTTAAACTCTTTCTTTACTCATTACAAGAGATACACTCCACACACTTCTTTACAAACTACTTTAGGGGGTGAAATACTTAAAGGTAGCTTTCCATGTGGCCATTGTTCTTTTTGCAAATATATGCACAAAACTAGTGAATTTTCCAGCAAAATACATCTCAGGTTTTGATATCAGGATATTTGCTAATTGCAGTTCTGATTGGGCCATATATTTGGCCACTTGTAATTGTTCTGCATTTTACATTGGACAGACCTCCAGGTCTGTCAAACTGAGAATATGTGAACACATGAGTGCCATCAGGAATAGACGCACTACTAATGCTTTATATAAACATACCCTGGAACACCCTTCAGCTACCTTTACATTTGTCATTATAGATAGAATCATTTTACATCGTAAATTTAAAGCAGGATGGCATCAGAAACTTAATGATATGGAGAACAAATGGATTATTAGGTTAGGGGATCTTTTTAGGCCTGGACTAAACATATTAGAACCATCATATTGAGTTGATTATTTCTATCTCATCTTCATCTTTTCAGAATATGTTGGTAACCATGCAAATGAAAGATTGAATTATTTATTTTGGGTTCTTTGAATTGCTGGCATTATTCAGGTTTAAAAACAATATATGCCAGTTAAATATGTATCTGTATTATATTCAGAGTGGCATGGTATCAATATTTTCATTGCTTCATACTATCTGCACATATTATTAAACATGTACAGATAATTATTCATATTTACATATTCTAACTATATTATATTTTTGTAGGATATGTACATATATTTTTGTTTGATATTGGCATTGGATCATAATGTGTTTTGCATATTGAAACTAAATGTATTTACTTTACACATGGGTTATATCCCTTTAAGAGTGCGACTATAAAAATGACCTAACATGGTGGAAGTTTTCTTTTTCTTATTAGACATTAGGCATTGAGAAAGGCTAGCATTAGCCGAAACCAGTCTGCTTGAGCACTGGTTTTTGCCACTGCTAATATGGTTGTTGCTACAACGATGCAATAAATATTATCTATTTTTCACTATCCTGTATGTGCTGGTCCGTTTTTGGTTGATAATCATGTAAAAGAATGCCTAAGATGACTGATCAGGATTTCACTTCACTCACTGATAGACAAAGGATTTCAACCTTCTTGAACACAGACCTCTCAGCTGTACAGATTATTGAAAAGTGTCCAGATTTTTCTCTTTTATTTTTGATCTGCTCCTCATAAAATATGTGGTTTTGTGGCAAATCATTGAGGATTGAAGCCATTACATAAAGACAGACATTTGAGTTTCAGGCTTCATATCCTTCATAAAATGCATGATAATGCAAAACCTATTATTCTAGAAAATACCTATGTTTATGGGAGCAGTAATTAAAATTTCCTTGATTTTGGGCCTTTGTCCCATCCCCCCCCCCCCACCACTTGGCTATGTCCAGGTTTATTGTGCTAAGAGGTTGGGAGGTATGCTTGGGAATCACCGCAGCTGATTTCAAATGCTATTAGGCTATATTAATGGCAAAAAATGATGGGTTCCAACTGGGCAATGATGTAAGGCTCATTTTCCGTCTCCCCCAAGATACTCATTGAAACACTTCTGGGGGAAAGAATGTAGCCAAGCAGTAGTCCATAGTGGTGTTCTTAAACCTAAAAGTTTTGATAAAGAAGGGATTATCCAGAGGGGTTCAGTATGGGAAGAACTCATTCTTAGTTTCCATAATAAAAGTCTCTGGGTTATCAAGGTTTAATAGGAGGTGAAGGGTGAGGGAGAGGTCAGTCTGCTCCAGCTCCAGGACGGAACATGCTCATGCACAGATGATGTGTAAGGTCATAGATGCAGTGGGCGCATGCTATGTGTTGAGTGACAGAGAGCCTGCACTTCAGATGCAATTACCAGGAAATATCAAGGACTTGAGAAACCTCCAGATAAACCTGTGCTGGAATAAAGCCATGTTCCCTATGGATGCATTTCTACATGTCTGTGGGCAAGTTCCAACCAAAATTCAGAGATCTGTTTGAAATCTAGAACTACAGTTTCATACCTAACATGAGAAAACTGTCCATTACTCAGGGTGGGTCATTTTTGATCCCTGTTGAACATGAGGTGAGGTGCAACCTAGCTATAAGCTTCCGCATTCTGGAATATAAACTCTAAATCTTGGCCAGCTGACTTGAGGGGCATCTCCCTGGTATTAATTGATTGATTGTTCAAAGTATAGGCAGCATCTGTACTTATGGGTATACCCCCCCCCAAGGTGGTTAACAGGAATTGGCCTGTCCAAGCCTCTCATCATCAGCTGAAGAGGAAGCTGTGTGTGAGTTCAAGCCCTTACCATTTCAGAGCAAAGTTATAACCCTCCGAGACAAGAGGGCCATTTCAATGGCAGGAATCTCCAAAAAGGTGTTACTAGTGTGAACACCTGCAGCTGTACACAGGGCATTACTATTAACCTGTTCTGAAAATGTTCAACTGTCACATTGTTCCAGTTAGTAAACAGACCAGCAGCTTCCTCCATCGGTGTCTGTGGGGGAGACGGGGCTGTATTACCAGCACTTTTGACAATGCTTTACACTGTGTGTCTCTCAGGCATCATATATTTAGCTATTTGTTTTTATTTGTTTAAGTTTGTTTACTGGGGTAGTGCTCTGATCTCAGTATTGTTTGTTTGCTAGTTTATTTAATATTTGTCAACCTAGTATGTGGGCTCCCCTAATAACCTTTTCAGTCATTACTCAAAACCTGAAGGCATACATTTGCAATTTATACAGAGTATTGACCTATTCTATAATGTTTACAAATTAGACAGTCTAACTCATGACTTGGCATACATTATTCAGAAAATAAGCAGAATCATACAAAATTTGAGGGTGAGCAAAAACATACAAAGTTCAGTGAAGTAAATGCTCTAATACATATGGGAAGCTACAAAATATATTAATTATAAAATCTGTAAAATATGTTTATTGTGATTTCACTGTAAAAAGCTGACTCCCAACCACCCCCAAGCTGGTAACTACAGGATTGTTATTTGAAAATGCCAGCAGTAAAGTATAAGAACAAATACAGCAGAGGTAGTACAGAAGGAAAAAGAAGTATAGCTGAATGAAAGGTTGGAGGCAGGTCAGAAGCATCTATAATACCGCAGTTCTGTTATGTGATCAAAGGCGGTTTTCTAATGAGAGATGGGGAAGGTTGATTAGAAATGTCTAAGGCAGTGAGTTACAAATTATAGGCACAATTATGACAAAAGTTGTTTCTGTGGTACTGTAACGGGGGCAGGAGGCATGTAGAGGAGTAGTAGTCTGACAGTTTTTTTTCATTCTCAATGGGTAGCGTGACCCATCATCTTTGCTCAAGAATTCTGAACAAAGTCAGAAAGAAAATGTCCAAAATTCAGGGATGACTTGTAATTAGCACTCTAATTCACCTAGTAAGCTAATAGAACAACACATTTTCCATCAAAATTCGTTTTCAGAAGAACACAGAATTTGTAACTCTAATGTCTGGCATTATTGACTGACTGTAGTTTACAATGATTTACCAGAAAATCAAAAGTTTTGAAGCTGTACAACAAAATAATAAAGCAAAAATCAGGGATGTTCTGCAAAATAATGGGCAGCTGAGAGGGCTATGGTGTTTAGTGATGTGTGGAGTAAGATAAGTGACATGACAGGAATACAGAAATCAAGAAAAAGAAATTTGTAGATGGAATTAAATAGAAGGTATTCTTTGTAAAAATATTAGGGTATTAATGATGTTGCCACCACAACAATAAAGTCAGAAGAAATTGAAATTACAAAACGTGTCTGTAAAACCCATATAGCTTAATTATAGATCTTTGGTATTTATCAGCATAGCTTTCACATGAGAATAAAACAATATACCCAAAGCAAAAAATACATAGATAAAAATGTAAGAACAGCCAATACAAAAATAAAATCACTTAAATAACTAAAGCAACATTAACAAACCAAATATCTGCAGTCACACTCAATATAGAAACACTTAGGTTTCAAAGTGTCATATTAAAAAAAAAATCTTTCTGTGTACAAAAGGAAATATTTAATATGCCACCACTAATATCAGAAGTTATTTTTTCTAATATGGTAGTTTAAAGATCGCTAGTATAGCAACAATAAACTTATCTTGTATTATGTTCCTGAGATGCTGTTTGCAGGCTAACCTTCAATTTTCTAGTAATACTTATGTAAAAAAAAATGCAGGTACATATCAGATTGTACACACCACACCACACCTGATTCTGTGTCACAGGTATATTGACATAAAAGGGGGACATTGCTTCTGACTGTCACATCTGGCCAAGGAAGGAGTATTTCAGTAAGTTCCTTTCATGTATAATGAAGTGCAGGTATAGACATTAATGTGAGATTTCTTATTAATTTGCTCTCCAATCCACTTTGTGCTTAAATAGTTATTTCCTTTCTTGTGATAATGAATACAATATTGTTTGCTTTGCATATCCTGTTTTATATGTCTCTGAGCAGTTAGTCCTAAAGACATGTTTATACATGCCACATATTTGGAATCTCTTTTTTCTCTGCCAAAATGAATATTTTCCACCTAAGCCACAGGGCACTCTGCCAAATGTCGGATCTTCCAAGTAACTGTCAGATAATATTTGTATTTCATTTCATAATTCTCTTCTTAAATAAACACACATAACCTAAAAAAATGAAGTTTTACGACATTTAACATTCTCTGCTGACCATGAAGAATTCCCCAAAAAGCCACACCTCAGCTGTTTATAAAAATGTACTATAGTCTGAGAACTTACATGCACAGTAACATATACACACACACACACACACACACACACACACACACACACACACACACACACGTGTCAGTTTGCAGTCTAAGACTGATGCTTTTCCCTGGTTTGCAGCTTGCAACCTCCAGATGCTTTCTCTCTCTCACTCTCTCCTTTCCTGACAGTCATTCAGAAGAATTAAGCAGAGGCTTGAATTAGTGAGTTCTCAGAATAAGTGTTTTATCTCCTGAATGCACGTGCCATACAAGCATGCCTCCCAACCGTACCGAATTATTGTTTTTTACCGAGTTTTAGGGTGCAAATAATGGGGTGCACAATTCCAGAGTGGCACCCCTGCATTTCTGAAATTTTTCCAGCTTTTCCCAGCTTTTTTTTTTTTTTTCACGCTTTCTGACTTGATGTCATTGCATGCGTGATGACGTCAGTTCCGATTGAGCTCAAGGACTAGCTGGCTTTGTTTTGAAATTCCTTTTGTAACAGCTCATAGTATTTTCTGACGGACTGAAAAACCTTTGTGTTTTCTCACTAAAATCACTAGGCCTTTCTTCAGATAGTCTCACAGAGAGATAAATCTCCACAGGGATAATCAAAAACTTAGCTCCTTCAGAGTCTGAATCACAAATCTGAGAAGAAAGCCCTGCATCTTTGGCTGATGCAAACGGCTAGCCTACTGTGGTGGCAAAGGCTGTTTGCTTATTTTTTTCTTTTTGTGGCTGGAAGAAGGACCATCGGTGGGACACGCAGTTTGTTCAATGGTCAAGTTGAAAATTATGCCTCTTTCTCGTGGGAAACAAGCTGCAAAAGCCAGTAAAAGGTTAGTCTTTAAAAAAAACATAGTAAAGAGCATTTGAAAACACTTAGACAGTCCCAAAAGCAAAATAAACATAATTTTTCCACAGAAAAAATGTTTGTTAAATATTTTAAACAACTTTCAGACTGACAGGAAAAAGTGCTCCCATTTAAAAGTGCAATACAGTCTCGTGACAGTCCATTAAAATGCAAACTCCTACCTTTAAAATAACTTTCCTGAACAAGAAAGTGTTATCAAGCAAACATTTTTTAAAAAGAAAGCTTTTTTTCCCCAAATAAAACTTATTTGCACAGCAAAGAACATCACAGACCAGCCTTTCATCCTTGAAACCCTCAGATGAGCACACACTTCAGTGGCAGGAAAGCTCTCAAAGGCTTGGCTCCCAAGCTTCTCCTTTTAGTCAGTTCAGCTCGAGATTACTAACAGTTTGCACATGTGAAAGGTGCCTTGAAGCTGTATGGCTATTATTTCCTTGTAGCAGGGGCGGCTCGTGCTATAGGACTGCAGCCCCCCCACCTGTAGAAAGAAAGAAGAAAAGAAAAAAAATAACGAGTCCCAGAACCAGAACTCCACGCGTGCATGCTTGGAGCTCCTGGTACTTACAGAACTCCAGACTGCTGTGTTAGGCCGTCCGGATAGAGGAGAAAGGCATCTCTGCCCTGCAGCTCAGAAGTCTGTGCAGTGATGACCGTACAGAATGGAAGGACACCGGACTGCATCACTCGCAGGCTGGAGCCTCCAGCCTACTCACACTGGGAAACCATCCGGCCAGGAGAACTGGAAACCAGCCATTAGCTAGCATGGGTAAGGAGAGGATTCAGGACTGCTGCTACTGAGGAGGAGACTGCCTAGTGGATTCAGGACTGCTGCTACAGAGGAGACTGGATTCAGTGTGTGTGTGTGTGTGTGTGTGTGTGTGTGTGTGTGTGTGTGTGTGTGTGTGTGTGTGTGTGTGTGTGTGTGTGTGTGTGTGTGTACTGGTGACTAGAGAGAACACATGGTGGTAGGTAGAGAATACTCCGGCTTGAAACCTGTACCTTGGGTGCAGCTGGCAAGGGTCTGAATTCCCTACCCACCACCATTTGTAAAATAAAATTGCAGATTTTTGCCTCATATTTGTTCTGTTCCTCATAAAAGCTGTGATTTCTGTATGTTTGTTTTTCCTTGCAAAGTCAGTAGTGCAGTGGTGCACTGGTAACATTGTTGCTTGACAGCTACAGGTTCTCTGCTTTGATTCTTGGCTGGGGTGCCTTCTGTGTGGAGTCTGCATGTCCTCCCATCTTACAAATATGTGTGTCTGGAGTGTTTCTCCCTACTCTGCTGAAAATTGGCTTTTGTTCCAAGTCAGACTTTCCTGTTTAACAAATGCTAAATAAAAATAACAGGCATTTGAATTTCAGACTTCATATTCTTCAGAAAGTACATGGTAACACAAAACCTTTTATTCTAGCAAATTTCTAAGTTTATAACATGGATATTTGAAATTTGTCCCTATTTCTGGGACTGTATTCCCCAATTATTGGCTTGTCCAGGTTTTTTGTGCCAAGGTTGAGAACTATGGTGAGAACTGAATTCACTGAATATGTTTGGGGGCTGTATTCCCCCCATTACTGGCTTTGTTCAAGTGTTTTGTGCTAAGAGTTTGACAGCTATGGTGAGAACTGAATTCACTAAATGGTAGCTATTTAAGTTTCAGTCTTCCTCTTTCACAAAAGAGCTGATTTGGCATAGTGGTATTTTACTCTGACTGTTTTGCACAGGGTCCCCTGGGTTCAAGACTTGGCAGTAAAATGTATGGTGGTAACACAGTATTTTATTCTAGCAAGTATGAAACATTATACAAGCAATGTTTAAAAAGTGTCCCTGGTTTTGGGGCTTTTGCCCCTCCCCCAATAAATTTTGGCTTTTTACAGATTTCTTGTGCTGCAAAGTTCAGAGAAACAGTTGAGTGTCGAGTAGATTTTACAAGGAGCTGAGAGCTGCAGGGGAACAAAAGTTTAGTGCTGCTTATGCTGAGTCTGCTTGCATTAATAGCACAACAGGTAGTGTACTTACTTTTGATGCAGAAGGCTGTGGGTTCTACTCCCACAGTAGGTAGATGCATTGCTGATACTATACTGTGTTGTAAAGGGGGTGGATGCTGCAGTCCTTTTTGATGAAGATCCCTAGTAACTATGAACCTGTTATCAGTTTGCCATCCATTCCCTTTTGCGATATTACTAGCTTATCATTTTTTTTATGCAACATAGGCAATTTATTCCTCAAGGGCAACAGGCACTTTATTTGTAGATGAAACAATGACATATAAAGTTGCTTGCTAGCAGCAGCCTCTTCATTAGTTACAGATTTCTTTAATGTGGAATTATTTAAATGACTTTTACTTTTTCAGAGATTGTGTATATTTACTGATATTGGTGGACTGTAGAAGTTTGAGTAGACTTTCATGATGGAAATGTTTTGAATTGAGCAGTTTTGTCATTATTGGTGCATGCATTTTGTTTCATTGTTTACTGGAAAAATGTTCAAAACAAATTTAAAATGCCCTCTAACAACTGTACTGTATTGTACAAGGAATCTAATTTAATACAGTCAGGAAGGTGTATCAAAGAGCATGTGTGTGTTTCATGCTCAAGGGGCCTGATTTGAAAACAGCCCAAAGTTAATCTTTATCTGCCACTGGCAAAATGTATTTTCTCTGAATGTGGGTTTCAATGCTGTTTCAATGAATGTGAGTTTCAAGGGCAGAGAAGTTTTAATGCTAAGTCTGTTTTCATTGTGAGACAGCATTGCTTTGTTTAACAGATATCTATTAGGGTTTGTGCTGTAAAATGCAAAATAAGACTTTCAAATGAAATACAAATCATTGCAGAAGTAAAGCAGCATGCACATTACAGTGTTTATGGTAAATTGGGCGAAATAACCAAGGAATGGGACACTGGAATGGCTGCAGGGGGGAGGCTCCATTCGACTATGATTTTGTGAGGGGGGGGGGGACAGCAAACTCAGACAGCCCCAGCTGAACTATACCTCTCAACTGTCCAGATTTTTGCAGAATTAATAGATTTTTGCTTCTTATTTTTGGTTTGTTCCACACAAAATTTGTGGTTTTCTGGCAAATCATTTAGGAATGAAATCACTAAATAATGATAGACATTGAGTTTCAGACATCATAACCTTCAGAAAATTGCATGCTAAAGCAAGACCTGTTATTCTATCAACTGTCTTAAGTTTATACAAGAGCAGTTTTTAGTACTGTTTGTATGTTCCCCCAATATATTTGGCCTTGTCCAGATTTCCTGCATTAAGAGGTTGAGAGGTATGTGCAAATAAATCGCTTTATAGAATTAGGAATATCCAAACCTCTCAACTGTCTCCAATTTTGGCTCAAAATGTTGCTCTCCCCCTAATAATCCCTCCGCATCCGGAAAATGGCAATTTTGGAAGAAAACGTGGAGGGTTTACAATTATAAATAACTGTAATGATCAGAGTTATAGATTACTTTTATTTCAGAAATGCATGTAGATGGTCTTATTTTGTCAGCTGCTCAAGTTAGCAGTACTAATATTAAAAAGGTGTCCCTTTCTTGACAGGTTCCCAGCTGTATTGTGTAGCAATTGCATATTTTTGCATCACATCTGTGGCCTGTTTTTCATAAAATTGTGGTTTTCTGGCAAATTAGTGGCAAATCGTTAAAGATTAGTTAGAAAATAATGGCAGACGTTTGAGTTTCAGATTTCATATCCTTCAGAAAATTCATACTAATGCAAGACCTAAGTTTATAAGAGCAATATTTAAAAATTGTCCTTATTTTTGGGCCTGTGTCCCACTTCTATGTACGGCTTTGTCCAGATTTCTTGCTCTGAGGTTGAGACGTATGAGTGTCAGAGCCATCACCATCAGCCAGAGGCATTTCAAATTGTGACATACTTGTTGCACCCCACTCCCCATTGTAGTGGCTCTGGATGTGTCCAAGCAAGGCAAGGAGAAGTTATGCACTGTAACTGTGCAGAGTATTCCCCCATCCAAGGTAGACCGCGGCTTTTCATCTGTCCTTGATTTTGCAGAATGTTCTGTTTTTCTGTCATATTTTTACACTGTTGATTTATGCTTCTTATTATTTAGAAAATGCATGCTGTAGCAGTGCCCTGTTGCTCTGTGTTTAAGTAGCAATGCTTTAATGACCATCAGGTAAGCTTGTCAGAGATTGTAAGATGCAAGTAAGCTTTAATAAGCATACTGTTAAAAAATTACCAACAGTGAAAGCCTTTTCATTGTTGCCATGCATAGAATATTTACATAACTAGATAACATATAAGCCTTAGGTATTGAAATGCATATGACAGTATCTGTAATAAAGGACAGGATTACGGTATTGTGAAAAAACAGAAGAGCATTGCACCACAAATGCTAAAACCAAGCTGAAACTTCAAACTGAAACTTCACAGAGCATTGTTCACAAATGTAAAGAACAAAATAGCATTACACCACAAATGCTAAAACCAAGATGAAACTTCAAACTGAAACTTCACAGCGCATTTTTCACGAAAAAGCATAAAATGTGAGAAAGAACCCTTCTTGTAAAAATAGACAGACAAGCGATTTTAGCCATTCAAGCCTTCTTCAGATCCGATGAATCATCCGGGTTCCAGTGTTTAAAAATCAGCATCATCCAATAGGGCTGACTCCATGTAATGGAAAGTCACAGCCAACCAAAATAAATCATCTTGTACACACCTCCAAGCTATTTCTGCGAACACTATTCCTTAAAGCTAAAACTCTTTATTATGCAACTAATAAAAATCTTTTATTCCTTTAATGAGAGATAAAAAGTAAAAATAAGTACCAGGTTGGACTGGTTATGAAAAATCATATATTCAAAAGAAGTTTAAAACAGAAAATAAAAACAAATCATTTTCTCCTTCTTTGCCATCCCTTCCGTTCTCATTTAAAAATGGAATCAGTCTAAAACCATATCAAAACAAAAACATTAAGAGTCTATAATTGTTGCAAAAAGGTTTGACAGACAGAGACGGCAACACAGCTCACAAAGAAATAAACTGTATGATTTTTGATAACCAGTCCAACCTGGTTTTAGCGTTTGTGGTGTAACGCTATTTTGTTCTTTACATTCGTGAACAATGCACTGTGAAGTTTCAGTTTGAAGTTTCAGCTTGGTTTTAGTATTTGTGGTGCAACGGTCTTCTGTTTTTTTCACATTTGTTGTTGTTTGCTGAGCGTTCTTTAGTGGAGGTCACTTCTCTTTTTTCTAGGATTACAGTATTTTCAGAAGCTCATTACATTTGTTGGAGACTTGCAGTCATCTTTGCGGGCTTTACCCATAAACTAAACAGAATGCCAATCTATCATGCGTGGTCCATAACTTGTGCAATAATCCTTTAAGCAATTTATCTTGAGCTTGTTTCTTGTTTGCTATACATTTCTGACTTTGATCATGTCTTCCCCATGAAACAAGTAGATAGTTGTCAGGCAGCACGTCCGTTTTGGATAAGAAACATTTTTACAAGTGGGGGTATCACAGAAATTGCTACTTTCAGCATGTTACTTGGTAATTTTATAAAGCTGAATATAAATTTTAATTAGAACTGCAGTGCAAGGAGAAGTGGTTTGAGTTGAGTGCTGCTTGTTTTTTTTTTTTATATACTTGATTTTGACTGGGATTCCAGTAATGTATTTAAAAAGTAATTTATTTTTTCATGTCTCACAACCTTTGTGTTTCTATCTAGATATTAAGTAAGTTGTCATGTAGCCAGTGCATTGAAATATTTTTTTCTTCTACACTTCATTTTGTCTTGATTGGATTCTCGTAATGATGGTTTGGCACCCAGGGCAGTGTATTTAATTAAAGTTCCAGCTGTGGTTTTGAGCATAACTCCACTCCTTTCTAGTTGGTCACACCCTTCCCATTGGCCCCACCCATTCCCCCTTTAATTTGAAGTCACCAGCTGCCACTGCTTTGTAGGATACAGTCCATATAACTCAGAATAATGCAGCAGTGATCAATATGAAGAAAGTTATAACAGCTATACCCCTGTCCCTCACATATTCAGGTGCCCAGTGGTGGGTTAGTATCACATGGGTACATTGCTATATGATGAAATAACAGGAGGGCTTTCTGCACTATATAGCTTTTCAAACCTGAGATTGTAATATTAGCAGCAAGAAATATGGCAGTCGTAACTTTTCCTGTTTTGATACATGCTCTAATCTGTGTTTCATTGTAGCTACTAGACTCATTTGTGTGAATTATGCTAGACTTATAGTGGTTATAATGACAGATATGTCCAGTCTACATTTAGATTTTGAATATGAAGTGGCTACAGCTGTGCAAAAACAAGAATTGTTTGGGTTTTTGGTCCTATGACCCTTATATCATACAGTGGTAATTACATACATACTGTCTCTGAATTTATATTGTACAAACTAGTCTTTGTACTTTGTATTTCTGTATAAGTTGTATAAGTTTAACAATGACTTGTCCTTCCACTAGAGACTCTGTATATTTACACTGTTCATATTATAAACTAATTACTGTATTATAAAAGTACTATTATTGCTGTATGTTTTATTACTGTATGTGGAGCTTTTCTCCCCGGGCCGCTGCTGAAAACTGGCTTCTGGCCCAGTCAGACATTATCCAGTTAATAAATGCAATAAATAAATAAATAAAAATAATTTTCCTACCAAAATATGCATTTGGACCCATAAATTATAAACTGTAATGGAATGTAAGGTACCCACTTGGACTTCATATTAGTTATGAATTCAGGATCATTTTATTGATACAAGGCTGCAGGTTGTATAATCATCACATCAACATAGGTTCGTATTTCATAGTTATTTTCTAAGCATGGAGTCCAGGGTTCACAATTTTCAATCAATTGCTACAAAGTGACTTGCTCAAGGTTACATAGTAAACAAATGAAGGCTGAGGGAATTAAACTCTGTACCACAGGAAGTAGTTTGTTTATAGCTCATAGCTTTAATCCTCTGTGCCAACTCGCAGAGTGGATTACAACCCTGTACCTTCAGCACTAGCACACAGTACTCTATGCCACCACATTTGAATGATATTTATCCTAGTCATTGATCATACTCCATACACATCTAGTTTAAAGCTTGTAAAGTGGTAACTAAATTAAATAATTAAAACATTTTGAATATTTTTGTTGTATAAATATACACTGTTAAAAAAAACAGTTCAGTAATTTTGGATTTAATTGTAAGAGGGAGGACTGAGGAAGTGAAAGATTAGGAATGGTACCAGTACCATGACACAGAAGGATAAAACCCTGACTGTGGCCCAGGTGATCCAAGTTCAGTTACAGGTATTGGCAGGATAGCATGGGCATGCTTTTTTAAAGGGAAAAGTAGGATCTGCCTGTAGATATAGATAAGCACTTTTTTTTTTATAGACAAACATTTTTTGTTACACTTTGCCCTCCGCCTGCTAATGAACAGTTCTCTCCCATCCAATCAACTCATTAATTTCCAATCATTGTTGTAAGGGTCAACCAGGAAGGGCTATTACTGAAGAAATCTTCAAAGGTTGCTCGTGCTTCTGCATTTTTCTTTTATTACCACCTGGGCCCAGCACCTGACCAGTGATGGCCGATGGGTGGGTGAAGTACAATAACCATCAGTGCTCTACCACTTTGCAAGGGACTTGCATTAGTAGGACTGCTCTGTTCACCCACTGAAGGCACTAATGGTTGTTTCTCTGGTCTTAACCAGGGAAATCAACCTGTGCATGTGTGCCCCTGAACATGTTTCCCCATTCTCTATTAGCATGCCATCCTCCCTGCTGGCACTGTCAGGTCTGGAAAATTGTCAGTACTATGTCCCTCTACGCCACTGATGGGGTTAGCCAGAGGCACAATTTGGTGGAGCCAGGGTGTGCCTTCTTGATTGCAAAGCAGGTTAATTAAATAACAGGGAGAGGTGCCTGAGCAAGCTGACTTTGGGGTTTGATACCTCCTCTATGCATGCTCCACCCAGTTAGGGACCTCCTTCCCATAAATGTTTTATCCCATGCATGGTTCCCCTCAAATTATCTGAGTTAGAGTCCCAATTATTCCATTAGGGGTAATATATTTATTTAACATTTGTTTACCGGGAACGTCCGACTTGGAACAAAGCCAATTTTCAGAGGAGGCCCAGAGAGAAACACTCTAGATGAATGTTTTTTGTAACGTGGGAGGGAAACCAGACCACCCAGAGGAAACCCACACAAATGTAGGGAGAACATGCAGACTCTGCACAGAAGGCACCCCAGCTGAGAATCGAACTGGAGAACCTCTTGCTGTGAGGTGACAATGCTACTGCTGCACCACTGCACCTTCCATATAATTATAAATCATGGAAGGGGTAAGACCAATCTATAACCAAATAAAGTAGGGTATTCTGAGCACAAAAAAGAGAAATTAGCTAGGCCTAAAATGGCCCTAAAGGGTAGGTATCCTAGTACTTTACTTACCTATGAACCTATAAAAATTTCCATTCTGCACATGTGATGCTCACCTTTCACTAAAGGAGGAAGTGGCAGTTCTTGAGATCATAGGCCAGGAGACCAGTCTTTCCCAGGAGAGGCGGCCTACTTGCAAGGTAATAGCAAGAGTCAGCCACTTCCCTGGTTTGCCAAAATGTATGCAGGAAAGGAAACTTGTTTTAGGGGATGTAGACCATGACGTCATTGTTTCTCTAAAAAGGGAGTGCCCTTTTGCAGGTTCAAGCAAGATTTGGATGAGACCCCTCCCTTGAATGACTTATGTTGAGACTAACAAAAGAGTCATAGGCAGACTTCAGTCATGAGAGGATCATGTAGAGGGAGGCCAAAATAGATCAATTAAAAATAAAAATATTACTTATGGTGAATAAGCTAATGGTCCATGTCTCTGGAAGATACCACCTGTAAAGAGAAATAACTGAGAATGAGAACACTAGGACTCATCGATAGCTCAATTTATTTGAGTACAGTAATATTTCCCTGAGTCACGGCAGCCTTGCAGCTTGTATACTGAAGGAAAAGCTTGTGGGAGCAACCCCCCCCCCCCACAAAACATAAGGAAGACACAGCCCCCATAAAGAAATGCTTTGCATTACTTTGAGATTTATGGCTTAATTTTGATGAGTTGCATTTTAACAAAACTAGTCTTCTTTGAAATGTCATGAAGCCCTGTGAATGCTTGACCCAAGCTGAGACCATTCTTAACTTACTGTGAGAAGTGTTTGATGGGATAATATGTGATCATTGTAATTACTGTATGTATAAATTTATTATTTTATTAAAGGACATTGACTGTTAAGAAATAAGTTACTATCACTGGGAAATATTTCTACAGACATCTCATTCGCACTATCATGACATGCTGGCATAACTGCGGGCAGAATAAAAAAGCTAAGTTCAAAGTCTGTGTACAGTGGAATGACCAGCTGAGGTTTCTAGGGAATACTACTTAAAAAGGAGAATATGAGGAAGAGACATCAAAGTACCTTTCACATTCAGGGAGCAAAGGATTATGCTATGTTCCACCAGACCACTTCTTTCGAAACTAGAAGTCATCAGATGAAACTAGAGGGTAGATGAGAAGACATTAGATTAGTGGCTACTAACATTGAAGAGTGAGCTTACAGACACACACACACACACATCCTCTGTATGTAAAAGGCCCACAACTACAAAAGATGGCAGTGGTCTGCATTTTGTAACAAGGTGGCATGGTATTAGTGTTAAAAAAACACTTGCATCCATTTTTTTGAGTAGAGTCAAATATTCCTGAGTAGGTGAGTGAAAAGACTAACCAGACACTAAACAGCTCAGGTTAACTATCAATTGATGTGAATCAGTTTGTATTACAAGGGACAGCCTTTTTGTAGCAGTATGTTTAACCTACCCCAAGCTACCAGATGACTCTGAAAAGTGATAGCATGTCATTCATTACTGCATACTCCAAACTACACAGGAGCAATGAAGAAGAAGAACATGGAAAAAAATCCCCACCATGTATAAATAACACACCCAGCTTTGACAACCTGCACACATTTTGTGCTTTCCCAATTCTAGAACCTCATTTGGGGCAGTTGACTACATCCAGCATTGCCTGTTCTGTGGATGCACCAAACATTAAGCCAGAGCATGTATGTCCCAAACGTACTGGATAATGAGGTTAGAACAAGAAAAGATGGAAAAGGGACAACACTAGAAAATAACAACATCAGCCTAAAAACAGTCAGTCAAATTCATAGACTCTAAATGTCAAACACTTTGTGAAAGATAATCTAAAGACAGTTACAGATGAGCAAAGAAATAGACAGGCCTAACTGAGGATATAGTGTTGTTAACAAACTGAAATAATTAGCTGATCACCATCCTACCAATCATTAGCACTTTGAGCTTCCTGAAATATTAGGCCGGATTTATGAATGCCTACACTAAGTATACACAATCTTTATTCGAGAACATCCTTATTTTTTGCGCTGTCTATTCACTCAGAAAGATTAGATTAAGTGTAGACGTAGTCTACGCATTGTGGGAAGCTTTATAAACCTCCCTTGATATTTAATGTTGCAAGAAAATCAGTAGGAACACTACAAAATAGCAACATCAGCCTAAAAACAATCAGTCAAGTTCATAGACTGTAAATGTCAAACACTTTGTGAAAGATAATCTAAAGACAGTTTTGATTTACTACAGATGAGCAAAGAAATAAACAGGCCTAACTGAGGATATATTGTTGTTAACAAACTGAAACAATTAGCTGATCACCATCCTACCAATCATTAGCACTTTGAGCTTCCTGAAATATTAGGCCGGATTTATGAATGCCTACACTAAGTATACACAATCTTTATTCAAGAACATCCTTACATTTTTTGCGCTGTCTATTCACTCAGAAAGATTAGATTAAATGTAGATGTAGTCTACGCATTGTGGTAACCTTTATGAACCCCTCTTGATATTTAAGGTTGCAAAAAAATCAGTAGGAAAACTAAAATTAGGAGGAAGAAGGTGGGAGTTATGCTTTTGTTGTCTGTTCACTCAGAATGCTGTACACTTAGTGTAGGTGTTAATGAATTTGGCCCATGATTTTTTTTGTTTTTTTTTTGGTTTTAAAAATCATAAATGAGCTCATGTAAAACTTTTCTCACTGTTAAAGATTGATAAGATTTCTGAAGTTTTGAATTATTTTTGTCTATTTGCTTTTCTAGGTTCGGGCATATAAAGAAATATTTGCTCCTGATGAAAACTGCAAAGCAGACTTAGAGGCACTCAGATTTTTTGCCTTTAATTCAATTGTAGACCCATGGGTCTTTACAATTCTACGACCATCTGTTCTAAGAGTCATACGTCTTATCTTATGTTGTCAAATTTCACTAAAAAGCAAAACTTCACAGACAGGCATGCATACTTCTAATAATGAGAAAACAACAGTATTGACTAACTTATGAAAGATCCTTTGACTTCTTCATAAAGAAAATCCGGGAAGCTCTCAATAAATCATTATTTGTAATACTTGAACAGGAATGCGTCTTCTTACCATCAAGCAGCAACAAGGATCACAATATTGTTACACTGCAGCATCTTTCCAAGGACCTACATATGTTTTTTTTTTTTTTTTTTTTAATTATTGCAGGATATATTTTTTTGAAAATAATGATTTGTTTTCATATTAAGAACCTGGCTTTGTATTGCTTTAAAGGCAAACTATATGCTTTATTTAATATGTTAAATGTCAAGTCAAAATATATTTGATTTTATAAAGATGAATAATCTAATTATTTTTTTAATGAGAGGCTTTTGTTGGTTATGTCTGGAACCACAAACATATATACTTTTACATTTACTACTAAACCAAGGTTACATGCAGAAACTGGTTGATTTTTATTTATTATCATGGAAAAAAAATGGTAGCAATAATTGAAAGTGAGTAACATAAATGTTTTCAAGGGAACTGCTAAGCAGTTGATTAATCTGCCATGATCTCCGTGGTACAGAAATCATACTTTTATAGGCACTTACATTTTTTAATCTGGATAAAGAAAAGTAGAATTTTATCTTTCACATTACCTCTCTGTTGCAGCCACAAATACAACAGTTGTAGCCAGACTTATGTTCTTGTCTTTTTGATGCAGCACAGGCTCCTATCCACACAGAACCAACAATCTTGCACATTTTTAAACCTATACAAATCTTAGACCCTTGTATTTAACAAAGATGAAGTTGTAATAATAACACCACGTCACAGATGAAAATGCAAATTCATCTTATTTAAGGTAATGCTTAGTTTATTTTTAAGCCTAAAGTTCTTCATCATCTAATGGTTCTATGCCCTGCTTATCCTATTGCAGACTTTTTTTACCTCACAATTTCTAGAGAGAGTCTTACAGTGTGCGCAGTAATAAGATTGTCAGATATTTTGGAAGTATCTGATACAGTGAAATAGTCATAGTGGGAAAAGTGAGACAAAAGGTGGATGGAGCTCTTACTGTGCTGGATAGAAGTATAAGGAACAGATCAATTATGTATTTATTTAGTTATGTATTTAGTTATTGACATTTGTTTACCGGGAAAGTCTGATGGGCTAGTAAATGCCCATTTTCGGTGAAGGTCCAGTGAGAAAACCTCCAGAGAGTTAGATAACATCAAATAAAATAGTAGTATAGATGTAAAAAAAAAAACAACATATACGTACAATTTGACAGTGGAACACACAGGATACAATAAAGCATGAGGAGACAACAGTGCTGCAGTAATAAAAAAAAATGACAAATATGACAATCCGTATAAACAAAAGTGTTAGAAGTATAGTCTATTATATTAAAAAATATCAACAAAAGATTCAAGTTCCCCCCTAAGAATGGGGAGAGGGCAGGTGTTGAAAGGTAAAGATAGGCAGAATGATCTTCTTCTGGCTTTTCCCGGTTAGGGGTCACCACAGCGGATCAACTGTCCGCTCATGAAGTGGAGTTTTACGGTGTTGAGTTGCCAGCCCTGCACCCAACCTTCCACAAAAGGCACACACACATGCACTCACGCCTAGGGCCAATTTAGAGTGTCCAATCTACCTACAGCATGCCTTTGGGATGTCTTAGGAAACCAGAGCACCCAGAGGAAACCCATGCAACCACAGGAAGGACATGCAGACTCCGCACAGAAGGTACCCCAGCCAAGGATCGAACCAGAGAACCTCTTGCTGTGAGGTGGCAATGCTATCCACTGCACCACTGTGGCTGCCCTAAAGATAGACAGAATGATGAATGGTTAGTATTAATGTGAAGTATTTGTTGATGTAGATACAGGTGAGGTACATGGCATAAACATGAGTTAGTAAGAAAATCTTTGAGAGAGGGCTTAAATACATGGAGGCTAGATATAGCTCTGATTTAATTTTGGAGAGAGTTCCACAGTTTGGCTATGCGGTGTTAGTACAGATTTTATACCATACTTTTTTTTTGGTCTATATTAGATTGTCGAAACGTCATTACAGCGAATGCCATTTTGACGACACAAAGAGTGAAATGCTCAAACAGCAAAAGCTCAGGTCAGCAATTTTTTTCCTAGGGAAAAAAATCTCTTGGCCTGAGCCATGACATTGCCCTTTATTCCACTGTAGTGCGATATCGGAGTTGGCATATTTAGTTAGGGGGGTGTGAGGGGTGAAGCCCTCCACATTAAATTGTTTTAACTGGTGTGTTTTGATCTGTTTGTAAACTGGTGACCTGGAGTTTCGCTGTTTGAGCATTTTGCTCTTTATGTGTTGTCGAAACAGCATTCACTATAATGCTGCTTTGATAATCTAATATAGACCTCTTTTTTTGTTTATAAATTTCAAGCAGGTTTTTGCCTTGAGAATGCAAAGGGCAATTTTGAAGTTAGTGATGAAGTACTGAGGAGACAGAAGGGAAGGTAAGGGGGTTATGTAGTATTTTATGGGTTAGAAGAAGTTCTGTATATACTAGATGATGTGGCAGTTACCAGATGACAGCACATACTTGAGAACAATGATGAGCTTAATGTGGCGGGTTAGCTGCAAATCTAGCCAACGTATTATAGCATCGCTCCTCTTGTGATTTAAGAGAGGCCTGGATGTTAGTCAAAATATGTGAGCCATACAGAATAGCCATACAGAACAGAGGGTAAAAATAAGAGTTAACTAGGATGATTCTACTAAAAGGATTAAGGCATTTTTTTTTGCTTTATATAGCAGACCTAGCTTTTAGTGAGTTTTTTTTACAGTTCACTATCGGTATGTGAAGATCAAACAAAGTTGTCATCTACAGTGACTCCAAACAATTTGGTTTGGATAAATAGTTCAATAATTGTATTGTTTATAGAGGTAATCTGGAAGTTACTTTTAGCACTGGCATGAGACTTAGGAAAAAGCAGTAGTAGTTTAGTCTTTTGGGGACTAAATAAAAGTTGGTTTTGATGTAACCACAGTTTGACTGAGTTGAAGACATCTTGCATTATAGACTGTAGTTGTAGTAGGTTGTTGGATGAAGATATCTTGTATCATGGATTGTAGTTGTAGGTTGTTGGATGAAGACATCTTGTGTCATGGATTGTAGATGTAGTGGGTTATTGGATGAAGACATCTTGTGTCATGGATTGTAGTTGTACTAGCTTGTTGGATGAGCAGAAGACAGCCAAGTCATCTGCATAGTGAATAAGGCAACCTTGCTAAGAGGTGGTATACAGGTTAGTGATGAAAACTGTAAAGAGCAGTGAACTGAGAATAGAGCTTTGAGGAACACTTGTCTTAACTAAGAGAAAAGAAGAGACAAGGAGGAGACAGATTGACATTGTTCAGGTAGACAGTTCAAGAACCATAGAAAGGTTGGTTTAGGAAGGCCTAGACAGGATATTTGAGTCAGAAGTTTCTCTTGTGACATTCTGTCAAAGGTTTTTGACAGAGATCTAGAAAAGCAGAAGAGGTAAACTTTCTTTGGTCTTGAGTCTTATTAATGGTATTGGAAAAGGTGAGGAAAGCTGTAGTGGTTGTATGGCCTGGTCAGAAACCATTTTGTATTGGGATTAGGAGATAATTTTGTAAGAGATACAGAAGTGTGGGTTCTCTAAGGTACTTGACAGTAATCCTTTATATTTTTGTTTACTAATCTGAATTTTCTTTGGCCAAAAATCATCCTCCTATCAATGTAACAGTGTTGTAATGGTTTTATGCCTATACTGTAGTATTAATTATGTTTTTACACCTGCACAGCACAAACTGATACCGTAGTTTAACAATTAAGGTCATTATCTGGTTATATTTTACACTCAATCCCTGAAGTTGTGACATGGCAAAATGAGCAGCCAGATATTGCTTTCCCCTCGGTGTTCATTAAACTTGACCATTAACAATGACCATGGGAGAACCTTACTGCTCTTTATTTAAACTGGACTTCAGATTTCTTCTATTTTCACATTGGCACACATATTTATTTTAATTGACTTCAGTTCATTATCTGAAATTCTTCTTGGCACAGCAAGCTGAACCACAGATTCAATAATCATTTATTTTAGTTTCATGATTTATAAACATTGGCATTACAGCTGCCAGTGCAGTTTGCTGTTGTTAATCTTAACACCTATATGCTTGATAAAATTAGAACACTGTCCTCTTCAGCTGCTTCAGTGGTGCAGCAGTTAGCATTGTCATCTCACAGCAAGAGGTTCTCTGGTTTGATTCTTGGCTGGGCTACCTTCTGTACGGAGTCTGCATGTCCTCCCTGCATTTGTGTGGGTCTCTTCTGCATACTCTGGTTTCCTCCCACATTACTAAGACATGCATCTGAAGCACTTCTCCCCAGGCCTCCGCTGAAAATTGGCTAGTTCCAAGTCAGACTTTCTCGGTAAACTAATGTTAAATAAATAAATACATTTCTGTTGCTAACTGATTACTGAAGTACCGTAAAGGAATTAAGACCTTACATTTTAATTAACAAGCTTGTGAATTATATAGGCCTGACTCAGAAAGGTTACCACAAAGTATACACTATGTGTAAACTTAGCGCAATCTTTCTGAATGAATACACAGCAAAAAGCATTGCAGTAGGGCTGTTCTTAAATTCCGAAAGTGTACACAAAGTGTATATATAGCGTGCACTCTGTGGTAAACGTTATGAATCTCTTTCTCTCTCTGTGTTAAGAAGAACATTAAAACAGAGGTGCAGATTGCCAACAGAGTTGTAAAATGCATTTATCATGTCATATTTAACTCCAAATTATACATTTACTGTATATGAGTCTAAATTAATGGTCATTGTGGATTATTAAAATACTACTTATTCATCCAGAAAACTTCAAAAACTCTGACACTAATATTATATAATTCTTTGCAATGCATAATTATTTTTATGTATAAAAAGTGAGCTAGCAAGGTGATTTTTATTTTAATTCTGCTGTTAAATAAACATCAGAACCTTGTAATTCAAACATTATCTTTGCCCAGCCCAATGGCTCAGATGGATAAAGACTGGGCTGTGACCCAGGTGATACAAGTTTGAGTAGCAGATCAGCACATGGAAAAATAGGCAAGAGAATTTGGGAAATAAGTGGCCTATGGTTCATTCATTTTCAGAGAATGGTGGTTTCTTGCTGGGAAAATGTATTTATTTATTTATTTTTTTCATTTGTCTTTGTTGGCTAGGAGATTCCAACTGGGCAAAACCCATTTTCACCAGAGGTCTGGGGAGCAAGCTCCATCTATACAGTTTTCAGTATATTTACAATTTAACAAGTTTACAAATTCATACAAAATATAAAAATACCATTGGAACAGAGCTAGTAAATTATTGAAGTTTACACATAACATATACAGATGTTCATAACTGAGCCAACAGACATTGTTAGATGCATCACAGCACATTTGCAGTTGTATGACATAAAGGTGTATGCATCACAGACAATTTGTAGTAGTGTGATATATGTATCATTTTGTCTTTACAGATGCCTAACATATGTGCTTTAGAGCAGAGATTTGATTGGCTAGTACTTACATTTGTAGAAGTTAAGTGCTGTTGGGAGGAAGGGAGAGAATAATTATGAGTGTTAGGAAAGTAAAAAATAAGACTATAGAATATTATATGATTTTGAATGTGAAACAGGTATGAGAACAGATTATGAAGTTAACAGGAGGAAGTACAGAGGTGAAGAGAGTGTCAGCCTGGTGCAGTCCAAAGACAAGACCAGGACTTCTTTAGATGCTGTTAAGTAGATTGTTAAAGCTTGGTAATTTATTTATATGTTTAATTTATTTTGGGATGGTGTTCCATTTTTTTGCGGCATAGCAAGAGTAGTGTACATCCCCTGCTGAGTTTTTTGACTTAGTTGTTTGGAGCAAGAACTTGTTGATAGAGTGGAGAGAGGCAATTACAGAGGGAGCAAGGTAGAAGAACATTTTTTGGTGTGGGGCATTTGTCTGGAGAGTAAATAAATGTGTATGCAAACACTAAATGTAAGCATTGCAGGGTACTGTTTAGTTCAAGCCAGTCAAGCTGTTTTAATGCCTGGCAGTGATGGGTTCAATGTGCTGAATTAGTTGCAAATTTAGAAATTCTGTTTTTGCTGGAGGCTAGCTTTGTTGAAAGTATGGTGTTTACATTTATGAAGATAGGTGATGTATATAAGAGGGGTGGGAGTAAGCAGATGAGGGCTAAAATCTGCCTTGCCAAGTTTCTGAGGTATTGTTTGGCTCTATAGAGTGAGTCTAGTTTTTAATGGTTTATAGAATACACTATTTCTCTTTTAGTATTGTTTGCTGGTGTTATTAAAAAAAAGCTTTCTTCTGTCTTTCCATCATTATTCTCATGCAAGCCAGTAAGGGCTGTTATTAGGCTGATGTGGGCTTTGTGTTCAGAATCCAGTAATGATAGTCCTTAGGACACATGACTGAGCACAGATGGATCTAGTGAAGATGTAGGAGGTCCCTGCAGTACTGCAGTCGCACATCAGCCATCAGGGGTTGGAATTACGACAATAACATATATGCCTTCATAGCTGATGCTCTGAATTATGAAGGGCTGCAAATGGGAGTGGCACAGAGTAGTTCCTTGGCCTAGGGACAATTAAGATCTATCATGGCACATGGATGATCCCACTATGTGGAAGTGAAGCCAGACCATCAGGCCACAGGGACAAGGATGCCCCTCTCATGGCAGTTGTACAGAAGAACTGAGTATAGGCTAGACCACAAACTGTCTGGATGGCAGCCTCCTCCATCTGTTGCTCAGGTACGGGGGGAGGCTGCTTGCCTCCAAGACTGAATGGTCTTGAGGCCTACAAAAGGAGGTCTTGATGGTCAACAGGCATGGAGGGAAAAAGCATTTAGAAAAAAATAAATAAACAAAATGCCTAACAAGAATAATTATGAATTGACATAGGAGTCACTATAGAAAAGTGAAGAAGTCATGTTATTTTGTAAAAAGATAACATTCGCTTTGCCAAGATTTAGCATTATATAAAATATTTTAATTGATAATGCAGTTTGTTTGTCTGCTTCATTAAGTGTATATCTGAAACTTCAGCAACATACTTGAATACACATGACAGATGATCTGCCACCAGCCATTCTGGAAAGTTCTATCACCTATGAAAAGGTACAGAACTGTGGTTATCTCCTATATATCTAGCTGACATATCCACACAGGTCAGCAAAATCTCCTATATATGTAGCTGGCAATCTTTTTTACTATTACTTTTTTAGTATTAATATCCACAGAGATTATCTAAAGATTCCTGCACACTGACATTTTTATTTAGGGGTTATCTTTCTAATCATGTCAGTAAATCCAAGTATTGACACCCTTTTAAAGTAATTCTGGTAGGATAACAGTTATTTAGGACTGCAAATGTGATGGTCAGAAAGAGTATTGGCTACCTCAGAAAAGCACAGGGATGGATCCCTGATTGTAACCACTGCAACCCCGGATCAAGGAAGCATGCCAAGGCAATGGAAGATGGTGAAGAAAGGTAGTGCGTGACTGATGCTGGTTTTCCTATCCTGGGAGAAAGGTTGTGGCCTAGTCTTGCTCACCAGGCATCACCCAGTATACTGTTAGTTGTAGGTTTCACTCTAAAAACTGAAATACAAGTGCTTCTTCCTGCAAAGGAGTACTTGGATCTGCATCCATGCATGGTCCAGTACTATAAACCTTACTTCAGCAGTGATGACACAACTCCAGGACAATCCCAATTTCCCTGCATTCCAGCCTATCCAGGTTTGTGGGACAGGCTGGATGTACAGAGAAGGGATGGGTCAGGGATGTAACTGATGACACTCAGAATGTCACTGGGGACTAAAGGTTATAAAAAAAAGAAGAAAATAGATTCCTACACATTATTTTTGTTTCTGATTTGGTCCAGCCCGCCCTAAATGTTTCAATGCATGTACATGCTTTATTATGTAAGATGGCTAAACAACTTGAGGCAGGTCATAGTATAACTTGGATCCCTGGACCAATGTTAACAGCATAAGAATAAAAAAAATCTGTTTTTATCTGCTCGTTTGCAAGTCATTGCCACATGGCACACTTTCATAACTCAACTGGTTAAAGGCCAAGGCAAGAGCATTTTTAAATTGGAAAATAAAATGAAAAAAAAATTTAGATATAAAGTGTGTAAATGTATGCCAGCTACTGGCAATTGACTGTGGACTCTTATTTTCTTGATCACAATTTCATACAGCTGGGACACATTGATTCTGCAGATTATAGGTAAGCATGTGACTTTTCTCATTATTACAGTTCTGGACTGTATACCTTCTTGTTGGATCATGCTTGAGTATCTAACTGTGCTTTTATCTGTGTTGTGTACCTGGAATGAAGAGTCTCTTTGACCAGATCATGTCCTGATTAGTGAAAAAATAAGTAAGTAATTAATTGTCATGGATCCAGTATAAGAAAATGACACACATCCCATCAGTCATAGTTGTTATACAGAACAAACCCATCTAAAAGTAACCCAGCAAAGTGAGTAAGACAACTACAGTAAACCATTAGTTTTCTTGGACAGGAGACAGTTAGTTAGCATTAAGATATATAATTGAACTCCTAAGATACATATATTAAATAGTCCCTAAGAGGTTATACTCTGCATAGCTTAGAAGACTGTATTTAAAAATATGGTGAGTTGCTTAGTGCTGAGCTTAGGTTACCTATCTGGCCTGGTAGAAAACAATCGGCCAAATGCCAATGGAAGAATAATGAGCAGTAATCTTGCTACCTTTCTGAAGTCTCCAGTAAGATACCTGCTCAGCAACTGCAGTGGTTGGGTTTACTTGCATCATAGAAGAATTATATATTTCAATGCAAGTTAGAGAATTCTGTGAAATAAGTTAAAATGGAGACAGAATATTTCTAATATTAGTCTATTCTAATAAAATCAGTAAATTTTGAGAACAGCGGTTGTATTATGAACAAAACAAGAGACGCTGAGCCGGTTAGTGCCACTGTTTGGTCACTGGGGATGGCAGAAGTGGTTTGAGTGAAAAAAAAGTAATACAACAATAAAATGATGTTACAAGCTAACAGACATGCTGCTGGATGATAGTGAGAGACATTACTTCAATATGAACTGTTTCAGAAAGATGTACTGTAACTAGATGTTTTGAATAATAATAATAAAACAGAAGTGAAATATAAACATAATAAAAATCGTGGTGCTCATGGTAGTAGATTCAAGGATTCAAAGAAAACTTTATTGTCATTAAGGAAACACAGGTGCGACCTAAACAAAATTTCAGGTATCAGCTCGTCATCAGAGTACAGAGGCAATTTAAGTATAAAAAGAATTAGACATGACATATACACAACTATTCTAATGACTAATACACATAAAAAAACACTCCTTATAACCTTTTTCTAGTCAGGTAAAACTACCCATACATATAAACCTAAACATATGAACAAATAATACTGTACACAGAAAAAGAGAAGAAAAGGCAGTTTGTTAATATTGCACATGAGGAATTATTGCAATTGCACTTTTAAGAGAATGATATTGCACTTCTGTAGGAATTTATTAACTATAGTGAATTAAATACAGTATCACTTTCAGTAAAATATTACTAGTGAGATCACATTTGGAAGAGACGTCCAAGTTGATGTCAGAGTTTATGAGCCTTATTACTGTTGGACAGAAGCTGTTCAAGAGCCTGGATGTCCTACGGCAGATGCTGCGGTACCTCTTGTCAGATGAAAGTCTAGCAAACCAGCCAAATGCTGGATGTGATGTGTCTCTAAGTATTTTGTGTGCCGTCTTTATGCTTCTTGTTGTAAAAGGTTCTTGCATGGTTAGAAGATTTGTGCCGTTATCTTCTCTGCAATCCTCACCACTCTTTGAAGCTTCTTCCTTTCTGCCGTAGTACTGTTTCTGTACCACACAGTAAAGTTACAGGTGATAATACTTTCAATATTTCCTTTATAGAAAGTGGATAGAGCATTTAGAGGAAGCTTTGCTCTTTGAGCCTTCTACGGAAGTGCAGGCATTGGTGAGCTTTTTTAATTATCTGGTCTGTGTTCACAAACCATGAGAGGTCTTCTGAGATGTGTACCTCCAGGAACTTCATAGACTGAACTGTCTCTACCAGCTCACAGTTGATCTCAAGTGAATGGCTGGCCTTTTTTGAAAGTTAATGATAATTTCTTTACTTTTGTTGACATTCAGATCCAAGTTGTTATTTTTGCACCATTTGATCAGAGAGCTAACTTTATTCTTGTATGCCCCCTCATCATCATCCCTTATGAGACCCACTACAGTGGTATCGTCTGCGAATTTGATGATATGGTTATTGGGAAATTTCGCAGAGTATATGTGGGTAAAAATGGTGATTAAGAACACATCCTTGAGGCACACCACTGTTGAGTGTAATGATACCTGATGTGTTATTACCAACACATGTCTTCTGTGGTCTTCCAATCAAGAAATCAAAGATCCAGTTGTAGACGCTTTTATTGATGCCAAGGTCAATTCATTTGCCTATGAGCTGCATCAGAACCACTGTTTTGAATGCTGAGCTAAAATCAATGAACAACAGCCTGACATAGTTGTTTCTCTCTTCAAGATGTTCCTGAGAGAGGTACAGGGCTACTGAAATGTCAACCACAGTGGATCTGTTTGGCCGATAGGCAAACTGTAGAGGGTCAAAGGTCAGTGGCAGAGCGTCTGACAGATTTTTTTTACTGTCCTTTTGAAGCATTTCATGACATTTGAGGTTAGTGCTACTGGTCTGTAGTCATTTAAGCAAGTTGGATTTACTTTTTTTGTGCAGTGGGATTATATTAGTTACCTTGAAGCATGCTGGCCAGGGAGGTATTGAAAATATCTGTAAGAATTAGGTACAGTTGGTCTGTGCATTCTGTTAATACTTTGCTCAGAATGTTATCAGGACCTGCAGACTTCCTGGGGTTCACTTTCTTAAGTAGGCTTCTCACCTCTCCAGGGTTAAGTTTCAGCATTGTCTCATTCTGACCAGTGGGTAACTTTGTAGCCTCCAGGTTGTTGTTCTCCTTAAATCTGCCATAGAATGAGTTCAGCCTGTCCAGAAATTCCATGCTCTCATCACATTGAACTGACTTGGTCTTGTAGTCAGTTAACTACTGAATACCTTGCCAGAGGCTCCTGGTATCCCTCATGTCCTCAAAGCAAATTTGTACCTTTCTTCCATACTCCCTCTTGACTTCTTTGATGGCCCTTTTTAGGTTACCCCTTGGTTCATTAAGACCCACCTTGTCCTCGGCCCTGAATGCCTCATTCCTTGCCCTCAGAAGCTCATACACTCTGCTGGTTAACCAGGGTTTTTCATTGGCTGTGATTGTAATCTTCTTGGCTGTAGATACATCCTCCATGAATTTTGAAATGTATGCCATTGTAGTGTCTGTGTATTAATCTATGTTTACATTCTGATTGAAAGTGGCTGCTTCACTGAAGACGTCCTAGCAGGTACTATCAAAACAGTTCATGAGACTTTCCATTGCCCCTTCATTGCAGACCCTGATCAGTTTCTCAGTGGGTTTTTCTCTGATCAGCAGAGGTTTGTAAGCAGATATTAATCCTACTGAAATATGATCAGAGCTACCAAAATTTGGCTGCTGCACTGCTTCATATGCTCCCTTTATGTTGGCGTAAACCTTGTCAAGGGTATTTGCTCCCCTTGTGGGAAAGTCCACAAATGTATGGTAGTGGGGTAGGACCTCTCTGAGATCCATTTTATTGAAGTCCCCAGCTATCACATATACACAGTCAGGATTTTTACTTTGCAGTTCACATGTGGAATTGTGCAGTATAAGTGCCTCTGAGGTATTAGCACTAAGTGGTATATACACAGCTGTTACATAGATTCCATTAAACTCTATGTACATAGAAAGGTCTGCATTTCACTGTCAAGAATTCTACATTTTCAGAGCATTGTACTCATATAATTTCACAGTTCATACACCAATTTTCATTTACAAAGATGCAGAACCTACCTCCCTTAGCTTTTCCACATATAGCTTGGTTTCTATCAGCTCTAAACAAAGTTAAACCCTCTAAGTTCACAGCACTGTCACTGATTTTGTTATGTAGCCAAGTTTCTGTAAATATTAGTACACGGGTATTTCTCATTTTGTTTGTAGTGGAGATCTCAAGTCTAAGAAAGTCCATCTTGTCGATTGAGCACACGTTGGCTAACAGAAGTGAAGGTAACACAGGCCTGTGAGGGTTTGTTTTTAGCTTGGCAGCAATTCCTGCCCTGCAGCCTCTTTTTCGAATTCTGTCACATCTCTTCCTTTTAGCCCTCATCCGGATTAATCCAGATCTTTCTGTTGCTTGATTCAGGTACTTTACAGCCTGTTTGGATAAAATGCAAACCTCCCGTAGTTCTGTGAGTAAAGTAGGCCCCAAACAATCCCCAGGCAGCAGGGAATCCAGCCAGCATGTTGCACTGCAAAATGTTTGATTTCCAGTAACTATCTTCTGCTGTAAGTTAATGTATCCACTTTTAAAAGTCTGGAAAATTATTTTCACCATTTTTTTTTGAGAAAAAGAAGACAGACTGGGCATTCCTCTCTGATGAGCTGACACAGCTGCAGCCTCCCTGGGCGCCGCCATTTATTTTTTCAGCTGAAGTATTATGAAGTAGAAGTAATTAGCTGAGTTATAGGCCTTTTTACTGTACTTCAATTGAACACTGATAAAATATACGTACACATCAGCAACAGCAGATGTTTTTATCATACTCTTTATTAGTGTCTATTGTTAGGATATCTGTATATGATATCTATTTATTAAGTGGGTTAAACCAGTAGGCACACATGCCTCTTTTCATGAATGACATGGGAGTAGTGTCAGATTACATTACTGCTTACAGTCACACAGTAGGGAAATGAAAAACGAGGCAATCAAATTTATGACTACAGAATGAAGTTCCCTAGCACCCCTTAGCATTTATACTCTACACTAAACTGCCACATTATCTGGCTATTTATACATAGGATCATAGGAGGTTACTAGGCTAATGACCCTGGGGCCCTTACAAGCCTAGCCAATTTTCACCCTTACTTTCACAATCAGCACCTATCATCCCTGTCCAAGAGGGACATAGGTGGAATCCCTCGGGTGAATTTATGGTTATCCAGTCAATCATCCAGATTGCGTTTGAAGACGACCAATGAGGTGCTCTGTTTGATGTGAAGTGAGAGTCTGTTCTAAAGGTTTGGCAACATCTGAGAGACAAATCTGACCCTCCAGCAGGTTCTATTAATGTCACATACCTGGTTAAGGCCATCAGAGTGAGTTACCCCGTGTACCATTTGACTTACAGATATGAAGTATTTTCAATAAAACAGGGTTAAAGATTGCCTTATATGCAAGGCAAAGTTCACCTCTGAGTAGTCTATATGAAACAGAATAAAGTGACAGTGATTTCAGACAATCTTCATAGGCAGATGCTGAAGACCTTGAATTTTCCTTATGAGGAACCTCTGTGGTCTTTCAAATTGCTGCAAGTGCTTGGAAAGGTACATACCAAAAGGGGAATTGTACTCAATTATTGGCCCAACGAGGAAGAGTACAGGGAGGTCATAACTTCTTTTTTTCTGGAGGCAATCCCCTTACTTATGAGGTGAGCAATATAGAATGCCCTTCTTACCACTGTGGAAACATGGTGATCAAAGGTAAGGCTGCTGTCAACCAGTGTGCCCAGGTCTCTTACCAGAGTGCATACTTAGGGTATTGTTACTGATGTGGTATTTAGCAGGAGCATCACTTTTACTAAAAGGGATGATAATACATTTTTGCATTGAGTTTAAAGCCATGAATTTGGCACCAATCATTTGTTTGTGTAAGACCCATACCTCCCAACCGTACCAAATTACTCGTTTTTTACTGAGTTTTGGGGTCCAAATAATGGGGTGCCATGATTCCTGCGTGGCACCCCTTCATTTCTGAATTTTCCCAGCTTTTTCTTTTTAATTTTCTTTTTCACTGACATCATCACGTGCGCGATGACATCAACTCCGTCAGCTTGTTGGACTTGAGCTCAAGGGTTCACATTTCTGGCTGGCTACTTCACTGTTTATTTGAATGGAAATGATCTGTGAGCGGGAACCAGCTAGGAAGTGCTTCAATGGTGGAAAGTTTATTTGAATGGATCTGATCTGCAAGAGCGACTGCTTCATTTCGTTTTAGAAGGAAACGACCAGTGCAAAGGTATTTTTTGTATCTGGAGCGCTTTTATCTTCTGGAGATTTTAGGTATCTACCTGAATGAGCGAGACTGCTTCATTTCATTTTGGAAGGAAATGACTGCTGCAAAGGTATTTTTTGTATTTGGAGTGCAAGTAAGTCAGACTGTTTTTATCTAAATTCTGACTGCGGGGAACCGGCTAGGAAGTGAATTGTTTCAATGGTGGAAATGCAAGTTTAATGGATCTGATTTATTTGAATGTTTTTTTTCATCAGGTAACTACCTGGTGTGTGTGTGTGTGTGTGTGTGTGTGTGTCTGTGTGTGTCTGTGTGTGTGTCTGTGTGTGTGTCTGTGTGTGTGTGTCTGTGTGTGTGTGTCTGTGTGTGTGTGTGTGTGTGTGTGTGTGTGTGTGTGTGTGTGTGTGTGTGTGTGTGTGTGTGTGTGTGTCTGTGTGTGTGTGTGTGTGTGTGTGTGTGTGTCTGTGTGTGTGTGTGTCTGTGTGTGTCTGTGTGTGTGTCTGTGTGTGTGTGTGTGTGTGTGTGTGTGTGTGTGTGTGTGTGTGTGTGTGTGTGTGTGTGTGTGTGTGTGTGTGTGTGTGTGTGTGTGTGTGTGTGTGTGTGTGTGTGTGTGTGTGTGTGTGTGATGGTCCAGGTGCATACACCTGGTGGCTACAGGTACCCAGGCTCAAACCTTGTACCTTGGGTACAGGTAAAAAAGAGCCTAAAGTCCCTAGCCACCAACACTTGTTGCGAATTTATGCCTCATATTTTTGATGTTCTTCGTGTTTCACTGTTGCAGTCATCACATTTGGGTTATCTGCCTGTAGGTAGCCCTCAGCCGGCCTGAATACCAGAGTCTTCGGATTTCTGCATCTGACGCTGTCGCTTCTTCCATGATGTCAGGTCGTCTGGGGTATAAAACATGCAGCCGATGCCATTACATCAATCTTTCTTGCCGTGCGGTGCTGAAAGCAGAAGAAATTCGCAAGTGCTGGTCGGCCAACTCCTGAAATTTTAATTTTCAAGTTTCAGACCTAAAGTCTTCAAAAAGATAAGTACCCCGTTGGGGATCCTTTTTCTTGTTCTAACCGATGTCAGAAAAAATTAACAATTGTCTTGCCTGTGGAAAGCAAATACCTCATAAAGATTTTCATTCTTACTGCGTCACCTGTTTAGGCCCAGACCATGACGTTCCTCGCTGTCGGTTTTGTGCCTTGTTCAATGCCCGTACTATTCATCTTTGTGCTATTTTTGTAGCTAAATAATTTTGTTCTCAATCTCCATACTCTGAAATGGCTTCGTTAAGCCATCCAACTACTGATCTTCCGAAAAAATGTAAGGATAAAGACATAGACAGACCGCATAGGTCCAAAACTGTTGATGATGCTTCTGTTAAGCTAGTCACCAGTCCACCGGTACTCAGTGAGTCGCTTTTGTAGCCCCTGATACCCGCTACTACAAATTCGCAGGCCACTGCTGAGACCCATTCAGAGTCCGGTATGCTGCGAGATGCTTCTTCAACTATGGAACCTGCAGATGTCTCTACCTTGGATGGGTCCAGAGCCGTTGTGCAGGTACCGGCTTCTGAGGGTGTATTCAGGCCTACCGATTTTCATATTAAACCGACGACTTCGTTTCAAGCTAAGTATACCGAATTCCTCAGGCCTAAAGCTCACACTACACCTAGAAAACTGATGATCAAACTGCATTATCAGGCCAATATACCACAACAACAAATGCTTAGAATGGCTGAAGACCTTATAACCTTAATTAGGGGAAGCCAGCCTTCCCCCCTAAGAGACCTAGAACTGATTTTCTTTCTGATTCTTCTGATCAGGAATGTGATATCTCTGCTCTTTCTGATTACCAGGATTTACCCTTATCTACTTATGAGGAATCTGATGCAGAGGATTCCATTCCCTCTGCTTCCCCTCCAGAAGAATTTTCTTTTGGTGAAACCTTGCATACCTTTAGGGAGCATTTCCACTGGGAAAGCCAGGACTATTCTGAGTCCAAAAAGAGACTTAGGGAATTTTAACTCCTGCCTCAACACAGGCCTCTAGCTATCGCTCCTGTTTTGGAGATTGTAGATGATGTTTTCTTGGAATCCAGCCTTACCCCAGACACTTTGCCTCCAACTCCCAGGAAACCGGACAGGTACTACAGTGTACTTGACTCTCGCAAATTCCTCTTCAAGAATCATTCTGCGGATCCAGAGACCATTTCCCAAGGACCAAAAGAAATTAAGGCTGCTACTGCCAAAAATCCTACCCCTTCTGATAGGGCCTCTAGAGCTTTAGACAGATGGGGTAAGAAGGTATACACTTCTGCTACTTTGGCCATTAGGGCTTTAAATTGCCAGTTTCATATGTTAAAATATCAGCAGCATATTATGGGACTAATTAAACAGAAAATTATGTTGATTCCTGACTGTGCTGAACACAAAGATTTGCAAGAGTTAATGCATTCTGCTGAACAAGTTTGTAAACATACTTTGCAATGTGGTTTTGATGCTTTAGAAGTATCTTGCAGGGCTGCTGTCACTGGGTCTGTACTTAGAAGGCATGCTTGGCTTAAGGAACAAAACTTGCCAGGTCATGTTAAAGCTAAATTACTGGAAGCACCCTTAAACCAAGACTACCTTTTTTGGCAACAAAGCAGAAGTTGTCCTCAAAAGGATGGAGGAAAAAGCTAAATCCATGCAAACTGCTAAAGATTTCTTACAAGTACAGCCTCCTAGATTCGGTAGGCATTGGCCTTCAAAGAACTGGTCTTTTCCAGTCCCTTCCAGGCCTTCTCAGTCCAAACCCAGGAGCAGTAGACCACCAAGACTTCAGTCTCAGGCTATGCACAGATCTAAGCATTGGGAGGCTCCCACTTCCAAAGCAGGGAGTAGTAAGCCACCCCCTATGGAAAAATGGCACAATGACTTATCCTTAACTCTTCCAAGCCCTGTTCTACTACTTGCTCCCTTAGGAGGAAAGCTCGCCTTGCATGCAACAAACTGAGAACTCATTACCCAGGACAAATGGGTTTTAAACAGTTTCCCTAGGATACAAATTCCACTTCTACTCACTCCCAACCCCAAGTGGATGGCCAGACCTTCCTCTAAATCAGTAGGTGGAGACTCAAAAACAGGTGCTTTCTCTCCTCGGTATCAGGGCTATTCAACCTGTCCCAGCAGATCAAAGGGGACAAGGTTTTTATTCAAGACTGTTTGGACCTGTCTATTCTCAACACCTTTCTGGTGGTTCCAAAATTCAAAATGCTAACTCTTCAATAACTTCTTCCTATGCTAGCCAAGGTTGCCTGTCTGGCAACCCTAGACATAAAAGAAGCTTACCTGCACATCCCAATAAGGGAATCCTGCAGACAATACCTACGTTTCAAGGCAGGCTCCATGCACTATAAGTTCTCTGCACCTCACTTTGGATTATCTACTTCACCCAGGATATTCACAAAGTGCCTAGCTCCAGCCATTGCATTTTGCAGGCAGAGAAATATTCAGATTTACCCATACTTGGACGATTGCCTGATTCAGGCAGAAAGTCAGTACTTGCTATTACAACACCTAGTATTTGTAAAGAGATTTCTAACCTCACTGGGGTACACCATCAATGAGATGAAATCACATCTAGTACCCTGCCAACAGATTGTATTCCTGGGAGCAAGCTTGAACACAACTTCCCAGATGGCATTCCTCGTTCTGGAGAAACAAGTTTATTTGACAACCTACTTCAATCTACTGGCCACAAAAACCCAGCTATCTGCAAGAAAAATCCTGCAAGCCCTGGGGTTCATAGCATCTTGCATTCTGTTAATTCCATATGCTAGACTGCATATGAGGAAACTTCAATGGTATCTAAAAAGTCTATGGTGCCAACATTCTCAGGACCTGGAAACAATGATTCCTATCATTCCTTATCTAAGGGCAGAGTTCCTTTGGTGGGAAGAGTCCTGCTACCACAACAAGGGACTCCCTTTCACTCTACCCCTGCCGCCCAAACCCTAACAACAGACGCATCAGATTATGCATGGCGGGGCTCACATGGCAGAGCAGTGCATTCAGGGCAAATGGAACCCAAAACAGATGCACCTGCATATCAATCAAAAAGAAATGTTAGCTGTACAGAATGCTCTGACAGCCTTCAAAGACTTTATTCTTCCAGGACAACTATTGGTAAAGACAGACAACACCACAGTTATGTGGTACATAAACAAGCAAGGGGGAACCCATTCCTACCCACTCTGCGGACTAGCCATGGCTCTGTGAAACACAGCCTTGAGCTACTAAGTGCACCTGCAAGCTCAATTCATGCCAGGCAAACTAAATTCACTGGCAGATGACAAGCAGAAATTTCAAGGACCCACATGAATGGAAACTGGAACCCAAAATTTTCAAGCTCTTGAGGATCAAATGTGGGACATCAGAGGTAGACCTGTTTGCCTCCCCTCAGAAATACCAATTGAACAAATTCTGTACCAGAACTCCCCAAAGTCAAGCTTGGAAAGTTGATGCCCTGTCCTTTACCTGGGAAAGCCTCTCAATTTATGCCTTTCCCCCTCTGCCTCTCCTCTCGAAGGTTCTACTAAAGATCAAACAGGGCAAGCCAAGGACAATCTTGATTGCCCCAGACTGGCCATGCCAGCACTGGTACCCTTTTTGCACAGTCTGATAGTGCTGCAACCACGGCACCTGCCTCAGACCCCTTCCCTGCTGACCCATCAGGCAGGCCAGATTCTGCACCCTCAGCTTCAAACCCTGAACCTTGCAGCCTGGCTAATTCCCTGAGCTCACCTCTAACAACCCTCAGTAAGCAGGTGCTAGATGTCATTCTTGAGGCAAGGAGGCCTAGTACAAGAAAATCCTATTCAGAAAAGTGGAAAAGATACTGTTCCTGGAGCCAGGCTCAGGGGATGGGCACAATAGTGCCCAGCTTACCTCATATTCTAGACTATTTAACAGAAATGCTCCACAAGGACCTATCTTTCTCTTCAATTAAGATTCATGCCTCTGCCATTTCAGCACATTGTAATACTGAGCCACCCCTCTTCTCTCATCCCCTACTAAAACAATTCCTTAAAGGGGCCAAAAATTTAAGACCCTCCAGGAGAGCTCCCACTCCAGCCTGGGACCTTAACTTTTATTGGAAAAACTCACTCTTCCCCCCTTTGAACCAGCTGCTACAGCAGAGTTGAAATTCCTTTCTTGGAAAACTGCCTTACTTCTAGCCATCACTTCTGCAGGAAGAGGGTCTGAACTGCAGGCCCTCATGGCAGTGGAACCCTTCATTATTTTCCATATGGACAGGGTTTCCTTCAGGACTAATCCATCCTTTATGCCCAAGGTGGTGTCTAGTGTGGCTCTAAACCAGTCCAT
The DNA here is from genome assembly GCF_019279795.1 of Protopterus annectens. Taxonomy (NCBI): domain Eukaryota; kingdom Metazoa; phylum Chordata; order Ceratodontiformes; family Protopteridae; genus Protopterus; species Protopterus annectens. Next base: position 643,779,959 of record NC_056737.1, read on the forward strand.
TCATTTGCCTACCTTTTTCCCTAATCCTCAAAATAAGGAAGAAAGGATATTACATTCTCTGGATTTGCACAGAGAGCTTAGATTCTATTTGGACAGGACTAAGCCTCTAAGAAAATCTGACCACCTGCTAGCTAGCTTTGCTGCAGGGGCAGAGGGGAAGGTCATTTTACAGCAAACCATTTCCAAATGGATAGCCCATTGCATCCATTTCTGCTACAAGCACCATGGAAAACCTGCCCCACATGGGGATAAGATCACATTTCACCAGGGCTGCATCTACCTCTATGGCATTTCTCAGAAGAGTCCCTACCAGGGACATCCTGGAAGTGGCTACCTAGAGCTCTGTACATACTTTCACCAAACATTACCACCTGCCTATCTTTTTCTAAATCCAGAGCTGGATATGCTACAGCAGTCTTACAAGGCCTGATTGCTAGCACTAATGCTCTTTAACTGCCTCCACCCTTCCTTAGCTTTGGGAATCAACCCAAATGTGATGACTGCAACAGTGAAACATGAAGAACACAGTACAGTTGTGTACACTTGCCATAAATGTAGATGTTCGAGTGCATTCACTGTTGCAATCCTGGTTACCCTCCCTCCAGCTCCTTCTTCTTTGGCATATATTATATGATGTGTATTTGCTTTTTGCTGGGGGTGTACCATACAATATAATTGCTTCCTATTGTGGGGGAACCTGAAATCTGGGGCATGAAAAACTAATGTAATGGCGTCGGCTGCATGTTTTATACCCCTAACGACCAGACTTCATGGAAGAAGCGACAGCATCCGACACAAACAACCAAAGACTCTGGTATTCAGGCTGGCTGAGGGCTACCTGCAGGCAGATAACCCAAATGTGATGACTGCAACAGTGAATACACTCGACCATCTACATTTATGGTAAGTGTGCACAACTGTACTTTCTGTTCCTCATAAAATCTGTGGTTTTCAGGATTTTTGTGGCAAATCACTGAAGGACAGAATTCGCTAAATAATGACAGGCATTTGAATTTCAGACTTCATATTCTTCAGAAAATAAATGGTAGCACAAAATCTTTTACTCTAGCAATTTTCTAAGTTTATAAGATCAGTATTTGAAATTGGTCCCTATTTTGAGGCTGCATTTCCCCATTACTGGCTTTGTCCAGATTTTTTGTGCTAAGACGTTGAGAGCTATGGTGAGAAGTGAGAACTGGATTCTGTAGTCCCCCATTACTGGCTTTGTCCGGGTTTCTTGTGCTAAGACATTGAGAGCTATGGTGAGAAGAGAGCACTGGATTCTGTATTCCCCCAATATTGGCTTTGTCCAGGTTTTTTGTGCTAAGAGGTTGACAGCCATGGTGAGAAGTGAGAACTGAATTCATTAAATGATAGCCATTTAAGTTTCAGTCTTCCTATCATTCAGGAAACTGCTGATTTGGCATAGTGGTATGTTGCTCTGACTTGGCAGTGAAATGCACAGCAGTAATACAGCATTTTATTTTAGCAACTTTCCAAAGTTATGCAAGCAATGTTTAAAATGTGTCCCTGGTTTTTGGCCTTTTGCCCCCACCCCCCAAAAAAAACTAAAATCAAAAATAAGTGTGAGAAGCTGTTCAAGATGCCTATGGCTTACACTACTGTCATTCTATTTTATATATATATATATATATATATATATATATATATATATATATATTGTCTATGTGTGTGTGTCTAAGTAGACTTTTATGATGGAAATGTTCTGAACTGGACAGTTTTGTCATTATTGGTTCATGCATTTTGTTTCATTGCCTACTGGAAAATGTTCAAACAATAAATTTAAAATGCACTCTAAGTCTAACAAGTGTGCTGTATTATGCAAGGAATATAATTTAATAAAGTCAGGAAGGTTTATCAAAGAACACATGTATGTTTTTTGGTTTGTGTGCAAGGGACTAATGATTTGAAAACAGCCCAAAGTTAATCTTTATCTACCACTGGCCAGATGCATTTTCTTTGGCTGTGGTGTGGGTTTTAATGCTGTTTCAATGAATGTGAGTTTCAAGAGCAGAGACGTTTTAATGCCAAGTCTAGTTTCATTGTGAGACAGTATTGCTTTGTTTAGCAGATGTCTATTAGTGTTTGTGCATTGTGCTATAAAATGTAAAAATAAAATACAAATAATCATTGTAGAAGTCAAGCAGTATGCACACATTAGTGTTTATGGTAAATGGGATGAAATCTCAGGTAATGGGACATTGTAATGGCTGCAGGGGGACTCTGGTGGCATATTTTGGTTGTCTGTTCTTCAGTTTGCATTTGAAAGTTGGTATCTCACAATTCCATTTGGGGTGGGCGAGGTTACGTAATTATGTATGCACATTGTAAATTAATCAGCGTACAGATATTTATCTACTTTCATGGGCTTTGTCCAGATATTTGATGTTTCCAGGTTGAGAGGTATGGTGAGACCCTCTTCTAAGATGTTGACATAATTTGCAGATTCTATGACTGCTCCCAGTTTGCAGTCATCAATAAATTTTGTCAGCCACAGACCTTTAGTTTTAGCTTGCACTTTGGAGAAATAGATCCCCCCAGCAAAGGTCTCAGAACTGATCCCTGTGGAACACCACTAGTTGCTATTGGAGGTGGATTCCCCTATTTTGACTACATGGGTTCTATTAGTGAGTCAGTTATCGACCCATCTAATGATATATGGGTTAATACCTAGCTGCGTGAGTTTCTCAATTATGTCTGAGTAGGGGGATAGTGTCAAAAGCCTTGGGTAAGTCTAAGTACACTGTATGCACAGATTTCTCCTTATCAAGGGCTTTGGTGACTGTCTCGAAGAAGTCCACCAGGTTTAACAGGCATGAACTCCATTTGACAAATCCAAATTGAGTAGGGTCAAGTGTTTGTAGGTTACCAATGTCTTTATTAATAAGGTATATGATGATTGTCTCCATGGCCTTGCAGATAATGCTAGTCAGCCTAATAGGTATATAGTTCCTTGGGTCAGTGAAAGCACCACTTTTGTGCAAGAGGATAATGTGGCCTTTTTCCATTCAGCTGGGATGAAGCCTGTGCTTTGACTATGAGAGAAAAGAGTACCCAGTGGTGTTGCTAATTCTTGTTTGAGCCCATATAGGACACTGCCTTGGATGTTATCAGGTCTCATGGATACTGTGTTTTAGACCTTAGTGAGGGAGTTCATGACCTGCTCTTTAGTGATACAGGGTACAGGGCAGGTGGTAGGGATGTCTTGCAACTGTGAAAGGGAAAGGGGAATGAAGTTTTCACTTTATCTGTCAGCTAATACATTAGCAATGTCCACAAGCTCTGTATATATGGTATCATTAACTACCAGTTCTGCACAAATCTGAGGAGGTACAGTGAAGCTATTTATACCATCCTGTAAGAGGTTATAATCTGTTTTGGAGAAGTTTTTTTAGTTTAGTTTGTGCTACTGGGGAGTCAGGTGTGATAATAACTTCAAATGAGACTGATCTATGGTCAGATTTCACCAAGGAAGACCTCACAGTGGGGATGCTACAGTGATGCCCCCAAACTGGTAAGCACCAGATCCAAGATGTTGACACCCCTTGTGGGGGTGTCAACTAGCCAGTTCAGGGCATGGGAGTTAATGAAGTCAAGGAACCTTAGGGCAAGCAAGTTTCCACGAGTAATTTCCACAGTCAATGCATGGGTAGTTAAAGTCAGATATATATACATGTAACATTATGGGTCCCCTTCAGATGGTTGAACTTTTAAAAGCTCGACTTTCATATGGCTAAGACCATATGATCGAACTTTTAAAAGCTCGACCGGTCTGAATGGGGATCTGGATAGCGCATGGAATGGAAAGATTTCCCTTTACTGTAATGTAGCGCAATCTCGGAGTTGGTATATTTAAATAGTGGGGGGTGGGGGGGGGCACCTTGTTATTTTTTTTTTTTTTTTTTTTTTTTTTTATGGTCTTGACTACATGAAAGTCGAGCATTTGGATGTTCGATTATGTGAAGTAGACCCAATATTATCTGAGTAGGAACTAGACCTGAGCAAGTAAAGTAGGTTGCAGAGTGGCTCAGTAGGATATAACAATGGATTTATGAATAGCTCTGTTGCAGTGATCAGTCTTAGGCAAAGTACTCTTCAAGTCTTTATTAAAGAAATTATATACCATTTGTCTTGCTATGTACAGCTCTTTATGAGTGATGCCAATGTGGGTGCAGTGGCTGATGTTGGTGGCAGTGTTACGTTTTAGATCCTCCATAATTTTTGCAGTGGTTAAACACATTGAAGGGTGTATGCCTAACACAAGTACGTGACAACTTATTGAGTAGTGTTATAATAAGAATTATAAAGTGAATGCAAAGTCATGAAATGTTGAAACTTTACAAATACCTACTAATAATATAGCTGTACTACATATGTACTCTGTGTTAGTACAGTCAGTTAACCAAAAATGCTTATTTATTTATTTATTTATTGGCATTTGTTTACTGAGAAAGTCTGACTGAGAAATGGCCTTTTTCAGAGGAGGAACAGGAGAAGAGCTTCATTATAGATACATCATGGGCAACAATTACATAGTTTCATCATTTACAGTCAGTTTCATTCATGAGCAACTTTTCTACTGTTTAGATATCCTTGACATCAGTTACATCATTTACAAACATTTTTTTTATAAAAAATAACAGTTACATGTGTTGTATATGAATATTCTTTTAAATACAGAGACTTATACGCAGTGCAATATCGTCATTATGCATAAATTGTCAGGTTTTACAAAAGAATATTTGTTACTATAAAGACTTGTTCAAACTCTGGGACATAGGAAGATAAGATAAAGAGAACAGCTAAAAGAAAGGAAGGCAGAGGAGGTGCAAGGAAGATGAAGAAGATGAGATGATAGAGGAGGTTATAGTTGTGATAACGATACATTAAGTTTTGTGCAGCAGAAAGTTACAGCACTAATACACATAGCTATATTAGTAACTGTTTAACCAGGGATGGTGCAGGTATAGAGCAATTTATCTATTAGATGTTACTTCAGTTAGCATCAAAAGTCTTTCAGGTTGCAGACTGCAGACTGTGGTTTGATGAAGGTGGACACCATTCACCTGATAGTGAAACTGAATAATAAGCACTAACATGGGTCCCGCAGTGGGGGGCTAAGAAGTCCAGCTCTTTTCTCAGGTAGAGGAATAGATATTTTGATTTCAACATTTTAACATGTCAGCATTTTGACATTTCAACACTGTACATTCAGTATTATGACTTTCAGTATATCATTTTTCAATACGTTCACATGGACCTGGATAAAGCAATGCCTATGCAACCTCTAGTGGAGATCAGAAGTCTCACAAATCATCTCAGGTTTGTGAGACTTCTGTGCATTAGCAGGGGGACAATGATGACAGCCTGACATTTTTGCACTATCTGCTCCCACATCCATGGCAAATGACCAATCACCCCAAGAATGAAAACCCCCATGCTCACTTTTTCCCCCCAAAATTCTTTGCTCCCCAGGACTACTAGAGAATTTTTGTTGCAGTCAATTTCCCAAAAGATGAGGGAGGCCTGCTCAGTACAGACTCATATCTGGGATACCTGATAGGAGCAATTGGGAGGTTCAGAGGTCATGGAGCACAAAAGCCATAGAGGAACAGCCTGAAGTTGCTGGAGGTTGGAGGGTAGCAAATTAAAATAAAAGAGAAAGAGAGATAACGAAGACCAACAAGGTATTTGACTGGCTCCCTAATGAAATGTATACACTTGAAATACCAAGTGCAGAGAAGTGAAAAAAAGATCAAAAAGACAGAAGAGCGAATTTTGCAAATTCCCCTTTTCCTTAAAACTTCTATTTGCAGAGGAAGCTAACCTCCCTGCACCACCACACCCCCAGAACTTATATATACCAATTCCAAGATTGCCATACCTTGGAGAAAATGGAATATTCTGAGAAATGGTAGCTTGGACTTAGTATATGCAAGTCCATTCTTTCAGTCATCCAGTCTCCATATTTTGGGACTTGTTCTAGCAGGTCCCAACATTTCAAATGGTTACCAATTTGTCTGCATAGTCAAGTGCATGTACTCAATGTTCCCTGATGCCCATTACATTACTATAAAGCACATGCTGTGCTGTGCCATGTCCTCACCATATGGCACATGCTGTGCCATGCAATGTCCACGCAAGTTGGCACATACTGTGCCATGCCCTCGCTATACGGCACATGATGTGTCATGCCCTCACCATATGGCACATGCTATGCCATGTCCTCACCATACGGCACATGCTGTGCCATACCATGGCCTCACCATATAGCACATACTGTGCTGTGCCATATCCTTACCATATGGCACATGCTGTGCTGTGCCATGTCCTCAACATTTGGCACATGCTGTGCTATGTCCTCACCAAACAGCACATGCTGTGCTGTGTCATGTCTTCACCATATGGCACATGCTGTGCTGTGCCATGTCCTCACCATATGGCACATGCTGTGCTGTGCCATGTCCTCACCATATGGCACATGCTGTGCTGTGCCATGTCCTCACCATATGGCACATGCTGTGCTGTGCCATGTCCTCATCTTACAGCATATGCCATGCTGTGCTGTGTCATGTCCTCACTATATGGCACATGCTGTGCTGTGCCATATCCTTACCATACAGCACACGCTGTGCTGTGCCATCTCCTCACCATACGGCAGAACAGTTGCTCTATCCTTAATTGGACTGCTGTAAGTACTTTGAAGTTTATGTCAATAGAACAAAACAGACTTAGGAGAGTCCATAACAGAGAGGTGAGTGATCAGTGGACAAGATGAATACTATTATCTTGAAAGGATTACAGCACTAAAGATGTAAACATATGAATAAAAATTGCAAAGGAATGAAAATACAATTGGTAAACTGAAGGGGTTGTATTCAAAGATGGTGCCAAAGCAGAAAGACACAAGTGACAAACTAAAGAGGTTGCATTCAGCTCCATTGTTGAAAGAGACTTCTTTACAGAATGGGTGGTTACAACCTTGGATAATATGCTCTCTCATTGTTAACCTATAAATTTACAGGGTGAGCAGAAGAGAAAGTAGCTGGATCTCATGACTGGGGAAGGCACACCTAAGGTAAAGACAGGGCAACTGCATACTCCTGTGTATAAAAAAGGATGTTGCCTAATGTCTGACAGTTTCATTCAATGCATAGTTATTCCAATGTGCTCAATCACCCTGCAAAGAAACTGCAGAAAAATAGATACAACAGAATTTTCAAATGGATTTTCTATAGTATTAATGTTGTTATCATTTTTTTCAGTAACCTACTATGGAGTCATGCAGAAACCTTGTTTCTGTTCTAGGAGTATATACTAAACTATATTATACTATAACCAATTTGCATAAATACACAAAAACATACTCGGAGGCTCTAAATAAAAATCTACCCAAGCAACAGAGACCTCCAAAGCAGACATCCAAGGAAACGCTACCTCAAAACAAAACACACACAACACATAACCCACAAAGTCAGTGTGCCAAGCAGCCACAGCCCTTAAGGCTGAATAACACACCTGATCCTCTTGTTATAGGTGACTCTATTGTCAGACACACTGACGTCCCGCTCACTAGGCTGAATAAAGAGAAGGTCACGGTGAGCTGCCTGTCGGGTGCTAGGATCCGACACATAACACAAGCACTCAGGTCACTCCAAAGCAAATACAAATATGACTCAGTCATTGTACATGCTGGTGTGAATGACCTGAGACGTACCTCCCTGGACTACATGAAAAGAGACATAGAGGAGCTCTCTGATCATGTAGCCCAGGCTGGTATAACCCTGACCTTGAGCAGCATCTTACCCTCACCTAGAATGATGCCACAGTACAAAGACAAAATGATCGATTTTTACAATTGGCTAACATTTTGGTGTCATTCAAAGGGGATCCAGTGTCTGTCAGCCTGGGGTGACATGCTCGACAAGCCACGTTGCTTCGCTAGGGATGGCTTGCACCTGTCACCACTGGGCTTTCGGATATTGGCAAAGGCTCTTGCCACCCCCATAATGCCTTTTTTAGGCAAGGCTCAAAAGTCAAACCCACCCCCATAGGCAGCACAAGGAACAAGAAACTAAGGGTAATGCTGCTAAACACCAGAAGTCTTAAACTCAAGATGCACGCACTCGAAGCTCTCCTCAGTATGGAGAACATTGATATCTGTGCAGTGACAGAAACTTGGTTCAAGGCTCCAGAGAGCACCCCAGCACTACCAGGCTATACCTCATATCATGCTTTTCGGCCCCAAAACCCGGACCAAACCACAAAAGGAGGGGGAGTTTCCATATTTATCAAGGATATCCACACCTCCAGGTTAGTGGCATTGCACGAAGTATCGGAGACCATCCATGTGCAACTAACAGTGGGCAAGACTGCTTTTCAGTTTATAGCATCCTACAGACCACCCTCTCAAAGTCAGAAATCCCATTCGGCTTTCCTGAAAACATTGGAGAACATGAAGAGCTCTCCGAACACCATTATATTGGGTGACTTCAACTACCCAAACATTGACTGGGAGCACTACTCAAGCCCCAGCACCTTAGCCCAATGATTCCTGGAAATTATAAACTCAAATGCTATGGAACAACTAGTCACCACTCCCACAAGAGTGGACAACATACTAGACCTGATCATTACCAACATGGGAACTCTATGCTCCACACCAGAAGTATATCCCTCATTGGTAAGATCAGACCATAAATTAATTTCACTGGATGTCCACATCCCGACCCCACCCCCAGCCCAGAAAACCACAGTGAAAAACTTCTCAAAAGCGAACTTCTCACTTCTCAAAACCGAAGTGGAATCCTTCAAGGCCCCAGGGCCAGTGGAAACTACAGCCCAAACTGCAGAATCTTATATAAATGCATTCTATGGACATCTCCAGGAATGCATGGATCATGCTATCCCAAACAAAACCAAGACCCAATCATCGAAAGGCAGGCGTCCAGTCTGGTGGACCCCTGCCATAAATAAACTGTACAACAGAAGGAGGAAGCTACTACATGATAGAGCAAAATCCCTAATAGGGAAGGCATCTCTGATCAGTACTAGCAAAAAAATTATGATCCCTCATAAAATCCTAAAAGGCCAGCTTCGAGAGAAAAATTGCACAGGACACCAAAGACAATCATAAGGCTTTTTTCAGTTATGTTAGAAACCTGGGATGCAACTCCCAGACTTGTTCTGAGTTGATTCTAAATGACAAAAAATACACTGAACCCACAGACATCACCAATATCCTGGCAGACAGGTTCAGTGCAAACTTCTCCACCCCCCCCCCCAAAAGAGCAAGTATCTATCCCGACAGAGGGCTGCCTCCCAAACATCTCAGATGCTCAGGTGAAGGCTGCCCTCTCCAAAGCAAAACACTGCTTCCATGGGACCAGATGGTGTCCCAGGTTGCGTCCTACATGAACTACAAGAGGAACTAATCCCTCAAATAAAACAGCTATACAATCTCAGCCTCACTACAGGATATGTGCCCACAGAATGGCGTACAGCAACAGTGGTCCCACTCCACAAAGGTGGAGCCTCTACGGACCCTGGAAACTATCGCCCCATAAGCCTGACTAGCTTAGTCTGCAAGGCTATGGAGAGGATCATCATGGAGCTCATAAACAAAGACATTGGGGACCTACAGACACTAGATCCTACCCAGTTTGGCATTGTCAAGGGCAGATCCTGCCTTTTGAACCTGGTTGACTTCTTTGAAACAGTCACCAAAGCCATAGATGAAGGAAAGGTAGTCCACACAGCCTATCTGGACCTTGCAAAGGCATTTGACACAATACCCCACTCGGGCATCATAGATAAGCTATCCAGCTTAAATATAAACCCCTATGTCACAAGATGGGTCACAAACTGGCTCAAAGACAGAACCCACAGAGTGAGAGTTGCTGAAGCCATGTCAGACTCGAAACCGGTCACAAGTGGCGTCCCACAGGGTTCTGTCCTGGGACCACTCTTGTTCGGTATATACTTTTCTGAGGTACAGGCAAACGTGGGAGGACTATGGCTCACCAAGTTCGCAGACGACTGCAAACTGGGCGCCATAATCAACTCTCCAGCTGACACAAACATCCTTCAAAAATGTCTCACAGAGACAGATAACTGGTGCCAGCACCATGGTTTAAAGCTAAATGCCAAAAAATGTATAGTCATACCCTTTGGCAAAAACAATGTGCCCACAAATTACCACATAGGCGGAAACCCATTAAGTACAGAGAAAGTTATTAGGGACCTGGGGACCCAAGTTGATAGCAATCTCTCCTTTGAAAACCACATTGCCAAAGTGGTTAGAAAGACCTTCTACATAGCCCACCTCATCACGAAGGGTTTCACATCTAGATCAAGAGAGGTAATCGTGCCCCTTTATTCATCCCTCATCAGGCCCATCATAGAATGCAATGCCCCTTTTGGGATGTACCTTACCCGACACCTGCAGCAATTAGAAAGACCCCAAAAGTATCTCACCAAGAGGATCAAGGGTCTCAAACAGATGCCATATGCTGCTCGGTTAAAAAAACTCCAGCTCTACTCAGTTGCATACCGCCTACTTTGAGGCGATCTATGCCTGACATACAAAGCTATGTCAAATCCAGAATTAATGGACATGCTCCACCTCAGTAAATCTAAATCCCTTAGAGCCACACGCTTGAGGGACTTGAACCTCAGCACAGAAATAAATAGAACTTGCTGGAGGGACAGGTTCATAACCCAGAGGCTCCCTTCGCTCTGGAATAGAATTCCAGTTCATGTGAGGCAGAGCACCTCACTGAATCTCTTCAAGAAGAATCTCGGTAAGTGGATGGGGGATCGTAGGTTTGTCCTAGGGATTACTCCCGTGTTACTATTAGACAGAGGCACAGTAAACTAAATCTTAAAAAGGGCACAGTATACTCAAATCAAGGGGTGACGTAAGCCATACAGAATCGGGCTAGGCTTATAATTGCTCCAGGGCAGATAGCCTAGTATGAACCTATGAACCTATAAATGCAGAATGTTTTAGACCATAACAGACAGCAAGCCATATCACCTCTGTTCCTGTATGATATACATGACATCAGAATATGTAGCTGCTACCTAATCACTATATTCAGATGTCTTACAGCACAATTTTAATACTGCAGGTCCTTAAAGTTAATGTTAATCTTTTCGGCTTTTCTCGGTAAGGGGTCGCCACAGTGGAACTCCGGTCCGCTAATGATTGGCATTAGATTTTTTAATGGTGCCGAGTTGCCAGCCCAACGCCCAACCTTCAGCGAAGTCACGCCCATTCACCATGTCTTTCGGAGGCCACTCAACTGTGGGGAGGACATGCAGACTCCACACAGAAGGCACTCCCCGCACACTAGCTGAGAATCAAATGGGAGAACCTCTTGCTGTGAGGCAACAACGCAACCGCTACAGGTCCTTAAAGTACTAGTAAATATTTTCCCAAGTCTATAGCTTTCTTTTTCTTCACAGCTGCTATTTGAATCTTTTTTTTTATCTTTGACCATTGTATTGTTATAAAGCTGGACAATGCATTGCTGTATTCTAATGCAAGATTTACTTTAACAACCACAGCAGCCACCCGGCGGTGTAAACCTTGGCTCTAGAAGACTGTCACCATTGAAGTGACACCCCAACCCCAGATGCAAAAATGGAGTGAAGGGGTGGTGGATGGAAGGAATAAATGTAAACGTAATTTAAATAGACCTTACTGGTGTATAGAATGAATGATTTGATGAGATACATCACTTATTTCCTCTTTAAGCCAAACTGCAATATCTAAGTCACGAAAAAAAATTCTGAAATTGTATGTATCACACTTTGCAACATTTCCCCAGAATGTCTTTCCTTTTTAAGGACAGAGAAGTTCAACAAAAGGCTTCAGGGTAAAATTATAAGTAATCAGTTGTTGTGGTATTCAAATGTGTTACCATGGAATTAGTTCTGAGTCTTAACCATCAACTGAAACAACTGCCCAGTCATTTGTGGTCAAAGACTAACTTTGTCATTTATAGGAAATTATACTTCCCTGTCAGGCTCAGCTGTAGTGAGAAGTGTTCCCTCTGCTTTTACAATCTGAAAATCTGAAGCAAAAAAGTAGCAATGTGTGTTTTACATTCCCATCATTGTCTTACTAGTCACATTCCTCTCATGTATCTAGAAAAGTGGTTGAAGTATGGCACATCCATTACAGTTTCAGGACAGCATTAACAATAAATAAGTTCACCTGTATGATTCAAACAGAATCAGGTGTAGTGTTGTCATATTAGGTAAACCACAACTAGCTAACAGCAGTTTCATTTCATGTACCCCAATTCAGCTGAAAGATTTGTAGTTACAATGATATACACACTGTAGTTACAATGTGCATATTACGATTTTCCACTGTAAATGAACAGATAGCAAATATGGCATCCTAGGCACAGTAAGGATAGCGGAATATGCTGGAGTGTCTTGTAATGTGTCAGGTTAATATCTTAGGCTTCCAGTTCACACTTCAACTAAGCTAGCAAGAAGTAAGCTTGCAGAGTACTGACTATAATGTGATAAAATGGGCAGTGTAGCCAGTGTTAATATCTTCCACTCTTGATTTATCATTATTCTGTGTATTTATTTCATACTTAATAGAAAACAGTCTAGAAAAAAAATGGGAAAGCTGATTGTGTGAATCAGGCAAAACAAGGTGGTCATTCTTGCTACAGAAAAGAACCATCAAGCAAAAGACAATTCACAGAGAAATAACATGTAGCACAATAGAGAAAGCAACAAGACTGATGCTGTCAGATTCTGTTAAAACCCAAACTAGACACCCAAGTACAGTATCTTACCCTAACCATGCATATATTGACACATCAGTTGACTTCTGAGTATAGTACACTGCTTATGGTTTGTTGCTGGCCAAAACAGAGCGGAAGCCTGATCTGGGCAGTATAGTATTAGACTACAGCAAAAGATGCCATCAAAGCATAGCTAAATAAAAGTTGCAGAACATGAACCTAATATACACTTTATCATTAGAGGTAAATCAGTCATGAGTAATGGTCCATAAAATGCAGAATCCTTTATACAGATACAAAGTAGTACATATCTTGGACACTCAGTTATAAACAGAACCCCTTGCTGACCCTATTTAAGTGTAATTTGGATGATTGGATGGGAAACCACAAATTCACCCGGGAGCTTACCTGTGTCCCTCTTGGACAGGGGCAATAGTTGTTGACTTAGTTCTACTTAATACATTGATATTCTTGGGAACAGGGGTTGTACTTGGTTAGGTATGTAAGGGTCCTAGGACCATTAGCCTAGCAACCTCCTATGATTCTATGATACTATAGATAGCAGAACTGAAGCAATACTGTTCTATTATCTGCATTGTTGGGCTACTCTGACATCCCTTTATGCACATGGAACACCCGATACTATTTCAAGGATGTCCCATGTCAAACCTAACCCGAGCTTCTTGGTGGCAAGAAACATCTCTACCAATAAAAGAAGACGATTACAGCAAAAAAGCTGGTAAAATCATTAGTGATTTAGGTTTGCCAGTAGATCCCACAATGTACATGTTGGCCAAAAGAAAAACTATTATAAATGTGAAAACATGACTAATAAAATGGTAAAGTAGTCAGTGCAACAGAAAAGTAGCAGTGGTAACTACATGGCATTGGATAAAAGAACTGTTGATGGAAGATCAGGTGGTAGAGGGCTCAGCAAAGATCACAATGATTGAAAAAACAAATCAAATGTACAAGGAGGATGTGTTTTAAGATCAGTGGTGCCCTAGAGGAATACATTAAAAATAATAAAAAATTGAAGTAATAGAAGAGTCCCTCTCTCAACATGCAAATGACATTTCAGAATTGCAGAAAGAGAAAACAAATGTGAAAGGAGATTTGCAGAACTGGAATTTGTGCAAGAAGAAATGAGAACAAAGCTAACAGAGTTAGATGACAGAGCCAGAAGAGATAAATTAAGATTCTCTCCCATTCCAGAGAAGGCTAAAGGGTCCATCTGAAATATTTTATCACTGGACAGATAAGTAAATGCACTGGTATGCTGTTAGAATAAATTAAGTAGAGAGGGCTCATTCAGTGCATCAGCCTGGAGTGCTGGCTAAGAGAATTCCTTTACCAATTGTGGTCATATTCCAACTAGAATATATGCTGATAATTATTACTCTGGTGGTACCAGGCAACAAAGAAGCCTTTTTCTGCTACCAATAATAATCTGTAAGCAAAAGGTACTGAGATTCAAACTGCTGTAGCCATCGATATTAAGAGTTTTCTCTCATACTTGATTAAAAACATATATAGTAGTCGAAGCAGCAATGGAGGTATTACAAGATGGAATGACAGCTGAAGGCAAAACACAAGAAGAGTGATCGCAGAACTGGACGAGAAGGAGAGACCCAAACAATGATTACCAGAGAATGTCTGTAAAACCATTTCTGGTGTTCTAGAGGATAATGTTAAGTAAGCAGAAAGAGGTCCAAGACCACCCAAGACAAACAAGAGAAACAATCCAGACAGCAAAGAAACAAAGCAACAATGGCATAAAACAGAGACAGGACAATGAGTGCTAACTAAACTTTATTGTAAAGGACAATACAATTTTGATTCTGATTTAAAAATACAAATGATGTTAAAGTCTTTCAGCTTTTCCCATTTAGGGGTCGCCACAGCGGAACTCTGGTCCGCTCATGATTGGCAATGGACAAATGATATTAAGTTATATTAATTGTAAAGGAATAAGACCTATACAGGTATGTAACAAAGCTGGTAATAGAGCTGGCATGTTTGGAACTATAAACGTTTTAAAATGTTTAAATGTTATTTTGTAATGCTCATGAGATTGTCACTTTATGCAATATGGGATGGGAGGGATTAGACTGCATCATAGGCTGCATCTGAATAACACCTCACTCATCTGCGAGAATATTACTTTAGCAAATACCAGAGTGAAGGTTTGACTATTAACATAGGGTAGCATTGGAGACCAAGCACTAATACTAAGTCTACTAATATGGGAAAGGGTTTTCCCTATTTTATTAAGTAATTAATTTATTTATTTATTAATTTTTATGCATCTTTCTCTATTAAAAATACCTAGATTCAGTGGATATAGGTAAAACCTGTTGTACAATGTACAACTCTAGTGGGCTTGCAGGGGGGGAGGTGTGGTGTAGAGGAAATGTTAGAAACAGTGCTAGAATACTGAAACAGGATTGGACTAGAAAACGGGGAGATGTTGGGGAGATGACACTTAATGGATTGATGGTGTTGGTGATGAAATCCATAATGTAGATGGACAGAGTGTGGGTTTGGAAAGTAGAAGGAGTAAGTAGAATGGATTTAAATGCGGTTTTGTAGAGTACCATGGCAGGGGTGTAAATAGAAGTGGAGAGTTTTTTAAACAAGAAACATCTTTATTAAATTATCACCTGTGACATAAGGAATCATACATTCATATAAATGCATAGGCAAGCATACATTTATATAAATGAAAATAAACTATAGTGACATACTTTCAGTTGCAAACATTATACATCACTTTCAATCTATCCAGTCATTGTCAATCAAACATTACAAAGCTCATTTAATTCCTGCCTTCCCATAAACCTCATTCCTCCTCCAAAACATTATTCTGCATGTATTGTTCCCACAATTCTCATTTTTCATACGTAATTTGCTCCTACCCTTTTCTAAAGATACCACAATCCAGTTGTTTTATCACTGTTACTATAGTCACTGTTTCTTAACTGTACAGAATTCCTCTGTATTTTCTGGTTTTGGGCTAAAAATAATAGGGTGTTATGAATTCACTATTGGACCCTTTAAATCCCAATTTTGGTGTAAAGACAAGGGTGGCCCATTCAATACTACCTAACTCCTCACCTTGCTCTCCATAACCTTCTACTTAATCAGATAGAAATATGGCTGTATCTGTGCACCTTGCAATCAATGTCACCTATCTCTGTCTTCTTACTCTCCTGCTTTACCGTCATTTTCTTTGCCCCCTTCATCACCCCTCCTTCCTTTATACCTGCAACCACTTGTACATATAGCAGGCATGAGAGCAATGACACATAATCTAATTATAAATAATGTATAAATATAATTTCTGCATTGCTTTCTGTAACTTAAGTTGCTGCAAAATTAATTTAAATAAGCACTATCTGCATTGAACTGCCAAGCCTCCATTCTAGTTTGTGAACATGCTAAAACTTTCAAGTTATCTCTTTAAATATTTGAACCATTCTGTGCAGAGTCTGAAAAGGGTCCTGTGAAGTCAGCACACTAATGAATTAAAATCATTAAATAAATAAAATAAAAATAAACATGCAGCTGA
The DNA here is from genome assembly GCF_019279795.1 of Protopterus annectens. Classification (NCBI taxonomy): domain Eukaryota; kingdom Metazoa; phylum Chordata; order Ceratodontiformes; family Protopteridae; genus Protopterus; species Protopterus annectens. Next base: position 643,796,324 of record NC_056737.1, read on the forward strand.
ACATGACATGTTCCAAACATTTAGCAATTACATTCAAAAATGTTTATTTTGCCTTTCTGCAAAGTAAATGCTCTGAGAGGAGCATCAAATTTCTTAGTGCTATGGGTTATATGAGCCGAAGGAAAAATGCAGAATAATTAGGCCAAGAAAGTATATAACCATATGTTCCATGGGTGGAACTGTAGGGCACAAAGGGTGTGCTAGTTCTACTGTGTCCTACATGAAAGAAATTATAGGAACCATTAAGATTTTGCAGCAAACTTGACTTATAATAGCAACACTGCTCCATTAGCAAAAGTAACTGCAATAAGGACTTGAAGTTTATTTATCCCTATCTAAGCTATGTCAGATGTAAATGCTAATTGTTGGGATCAGATCACTTTCAGCTGCACCTTTATTTATTTGTATTTATTTAGAGATTTATGATTTATTATGCTAACCTCACTGAACAGCAAGTTTGCATTTAGCAAGTATAAAATATAGCATCGGTTTGCTTTTGTTTCTTCATTATTATCTAAGTCCAGATTAACTTCTCTGTTGATATCAGTTAAGGACATTGCACTGGGAAAAGCATCCATGACTCCTGAAATAATAGTCTGAACAACAGAATCATTTGTGTTTGATACTTCCAACAACTTATGATCGATAACCACAGTGCCCTGCATTTGAGCACCACCCATGCAAAAATGTGAACTAGATTCAGTCTGCGTTTCTCTGTGTTTTATAATTTTTACAAGCAGGAATATATAATTTCTTTTCTCATAACTCAGTTTCTGTGCTGTTGTCATTAATAACAATACGAGATTTATCCAAAAGTTTAAAATATTTGGCATGTGTTGTTTTCTCTATACTCTAGTCCTCTAAATTCATTCTACACATTTTAAACACAATACAGATCAATAAGAATTGGTTACTGTTTCAAATGTCAACTCTGGACCCATTAGAGTCAGTCCCAAAATACAAAGGATGAATGGCCAAAAGATCGGACTTACATATACTAAGTCCGATTTGCCATTTCATGGAATATTCCCTTTTCTCTGAGGTACGGCGATATCGGAGTTGTTATATATAAGCCCAGGGAGTTTAAGGAGAAGAGCGATTTTTGCGATTCACTCTTCTCCAAATTTCATTTTTTTTCAAATTTTTGGCACTCGGCATTACTAGTGTGGATATTTCTGTAAGGAGCCCTAGGAATTCCATATCAGCTAAGTCAGTGAGTCAAAATTTATACATTTCATCTGATGCATACTAGCAGCAAAAGAGGAAAATTTCCTAAGATAACAGAATAAACACTGGGAGAGGAGGGAAGATGTGGGAGCAATGTAATACTCGCTTTGTTCTTCGTTAAGTCCGTGATGCAGTCAATGCACAGAGGCATAAGACAATCCTGAGCTAGCAAACCATTGCCAGCAGAAAGGTGCGATTTTCCAATCTTGAGGTGTGGGCTTCCACAGAGTGTATTCATACTTCTCAACTGACCAGATTTTTGCAGAATGTCCAGATTTTTGTTTTATATTTTTGGTCTTTTCCTCTTAAAATTTGTGGTTTTCTGGCAAATTATTGAGGACTGAAGTCATTAAATAATGACAGACATTTGAGTTTCAGTCTTCATATCCTATAGAAAAGTGTATGCTCTCACAGCACCTTTTATTCTAGCAACTTTCTAAGTTTATAAGTGAAATATTTAAACTCTGTCCCTATTTTTGGCCTTTGTCCCCCCCCCCCCACATTACTTTTGGCTTTTTCCAGATTTATTGTGCTTAGAAGTTGAGAGGTATGGATGTATTCCATCTCCACAAATGTGGAACACTGCCAGTGTCAACTGTCCAGACTTTCAAGGCACCCTCTTTCAAACATTTGTTCCATGCCTCCTAAAGCTGAACATTATTTTAAAAAGTTCAACATCGATAGTGCCAGCATTTAAAAGATATCCCTATTTTGGAACATTTTCCCCTAATAATTATTTTATTTATTTATTTACTTACTTATTTATTGCTTTGTCCACAACTCTAAAGTTACAACTTCAGAGGAACGATCTAATAATGCCACAATACTTAAAGTTTGGTTGATGAATGAATATGGTTCAGTATTATTTGCAGGATATTTAAGGATTTCAAAGCTACACATTTAAGGCTCCTGTGTATAGCACAAGCATAAAACTATAACTCAAACTGGAAAGAGATGATGCTCAAGAAACAGAGTGTGAGTGGAATTTTGGATGCAGATCCCTAAGGAGAATAACAATAACCATACAGAATATTGTATTCATAAAGTAGCAGAAAGTATTCTAAGAACTAAGCCAGAACGGGAAAGGAGAAAAGAAAAGAGATTTTGCCTTTGGGGAGAACTGCAATTAGGGGTACAGAGGATAGGCAAGAGGGGGCTGGAATTTACTGGAGAAAACTGTCAAAGGAACCAAGATATTGGGAGCAAAGAATTAGAGAGGGAAAGATAATAGAATGGGAAGAGGCCAAGAATTCATTTGGACTGCAGGCTAAAGATTGCCTTCCCTATCAAGGACTGATATTGGAGTATAGGCAAAGAGAAAGAAATAAGGGGATCATAAGTGAAAGACCAGCACTGATACAGTTTTTAGTAGAATTTAGAACAGAAGCAGCTGTTTAAAAAGGGATAATTAATAGGGCATATAAAATATAGATTAGAAAGGAATGAGAAGAGAAATTGGATAAACAATTCGCAAAGAAACAATAGAGGCTATAGGTATGGCTCCCAAATATGCAACAAAGTATAGAAGGTTTAGGATTTTTGTTTGGAAGTGTTTGCATAGGTATTTTTATACCCCAAGCAGATGCCAAAGAATTTTTACTCGGGTAGATGGTAAATATTGGAGGTGTAATGGGTAGAAAGAAGTAATTGGGAACATATGTTTGTGAATATAATGACTTGACAGATTTAAAAAATTCCTTACAGAGTATTCTGTCAGAAATATTGGATGAGCAAATGGGTGTAACAAGATTTGAATTTGCCTAGACAAAATAAGGCTGTTAGTTTATTCTGGTGGCTGGCAAAAAAAGCAATTATTAGAAAATGGAAATCAAAGTCTAAACCAACTGTATTTGAAGTACTGAATATTGTAACAGAAATAAAAGAATTGGAAATTTTATCTTTATAAATGGGTAGGAGCAAATTACATAGAAAAAATGGAAATTGTGGGAGCAATACATACAGTGCAGTGTTTTGGAAGAGGAGGAGTGAGGTTTAAGAGAAGGCGGGAATTGAAAACAATTTGTAATGATGGATTGCTGATAATTACATAAAAGAATATATGTGATGTATAATGTTTATTCCTGGGAACATGCTTATATGGTTTGTTTTCTTTTATTTAAATGTATATTTGCCGGGTCCCTATCAGCATCTCGAATGCTGATAATATCGAATTTGATATTGTCTGATCGAGAATGCCGAAAGGGCAGACTATCAAATGGGTAAATGGATATCTCCGTAAGACGAGAATTCCGTTTACCTCAATGTAGTGTGGTCTCGGAGTTGGTATATTTAAGTAGTGGGGGGTGTGGGCTGCAGGGGGGCTTGCCACCCTGCCTACACCATTTAGTTTTTTTTTTGTTTTTTTATCGGCATTCAAAAATGTAATAGGTCAAAAATTTCAGTTCGACATTTAGTAATTCGACCTATTACATTTTTGAAATGCTGATATAGACCCATATTTGCCTATGTATTAAGTGATAAGTCAATAAAAGTGTTAAAACAACAAGATATTAATGATCCAACAAAAAGCAGAGCAAAATACGGAAAGTCTCCTAGAAACCTAGATGGATTTAGAGAAGGCATCTAACAGGGTGTGGTGTAATTTTTTTAAAACTAGTAATGTTGGAATTTGGGTTACCAGATCAGTGGCTAAATTTAACAATGAGAATTTATGAACAAGCTGAAGTACATGTAAAAGTATTTTTTAAAGATGTTTTTGACTTATGAGAGGTACCAGGCAAGGATACACCCTCTCACCCTTATTGTTCACCCTATTTGTAGAACCCATTGTAGCTAGAATAAATGATTTTACAACACAAGGATATAAAAAGGATGGCAGACAGTTGAAGATGGCATTATTTGCAGATGATATTATATTTTATGTTACTAATTGGTGCAGGATATACCACAATTATTTCCCATGTTGAGAACATATAATAAGAATGAGGGTAATACAAGGCCCATAGTTTTAAATTTTACCCTTTATTATGGCGTGTCGCAAAGTTACCCACACTTGTGGAGACATGAGAAGCCAGGGTACTTAGGGTTATGTATAATAAAGGAAACAATGCAGGTGGCAAAATAAATGTATAAGGAAAATAAAAGGAAAGTGATGGAAAATTTTAGGAGATGGAAAATGATGAATATGGATAACGATATTAAAATATTGTCCATAAATATGTTCTTGGTTCATCCGATAATATATACAGGACAAGCATACTTGGAAAGTCTAGATGAGGACAAGTGAGAGGGTAAATAAAACGAATAGTAAATGTATTTGAAACAAGAAACCAAGGCTTAGCAGCTACAAATTAGTTTTGCCTGTAGAACAAGTATAGATGGGTATGTCAGATTTAAAATTAGACTTTCAAGCAACACGACTCAGACAGAATAAAATGGAAGGCACTGGTTCATAGGATCATAATTATATACGAAGTCAATGATCACCAGGACCTTTATAAGCCCAGCTGTGCAATTCAACCCAGCTGTGTTATAATGTATTGAGGGCATTTATTAGGAGAACATACATTATGAAGTTTTTAGAGGTTATATGGGGGGGTTATGCTAGTTTGGGAATTATTGCCTACCTTTATCAAAGACATATGTGAATTTCCAATTTTCCTTCCATTGGTCAAGGTTATGTTTAAGTACGAATAGGGATGACTCTACTTCACATGGATAGGAGTCTGTTCTAGAGCATGGGGATCCTCTGAGACACATATTTGTCTCACCATGTCTCATTTATGTCACAAGAAAATTTTAAATCTTTGGATCTAGTGGTTCTGATGCAGTTCATTTTACATATGCACAAAAGGTCCATCAGAGCTGGATCTGAGGATGCCTTGTATGCCAGGCATAGATGGCCTTTCAGTAATGTATAGAAGATGGATCTACCTGACTTGGTCGACAGTTCATATGATCGACAGTTTATTTGGTCGACAGTTCATTTGATCGACAAGCATTTGCCCCGTTCCCCAATGTTGTGCAACCCTGGAGTTGATATATATATAGTTAGGGGGGGGGCGAAGCCCCCCACCTAAAATGCTTGTCGATCAAATGAACTGTCGACCAAATAAACTGTCGATCATATGAACTGTCGACCAAGTCAGGTAGATCCATAGAAGACAGATAATGGAGATAGGGCTTTAAGATGGTCTTTACAAGACAATGTGTTTGTACCCTGGATTCTCCTGGTCAGGAGCCTTTGTGGGCATTCCAAATGTTGCATATGTCTGAACAGATACATGAAGACGGGAACATTATACTCAATGATGGGTCTGATAAGGGCCAAATAAAGTGGCACTATGACTTCCTTGAACTTTGGTGTCATTCCCTTACTTATAAGTTGGGCAAAATAGAATGTTTTTCTTACTACCTTGGCAATATGTTTGTCAAAGGCCAGATTACTGTCTACATTATGTTCCCAGATTCCTGACTACTAGGTCAGACCTTAGGGGTGTTTTATCAATGGAATAATTAACCTGGGTGGCAGTTTTTTCTCAAAAGGCACTATAATGCATTTATTGGCACTGAGTTTAAGTCTTTGACTTTCATTTGTATGTATTAGACCATCTTGTAAGATGTTTGTATCATGGGGGAATCTATGATAGCTCCCAGTTTGGAGTCATCTGCAAACTTGGTCAGCCAAAGGCCCTTTACATTAGTCTTTACTTCCAAGAAGTAGATGTCAAATAGGAGCAGTCCCAGCACAGACCCATGAGGTAGCCCACTGAGACTGGTCTCTTAGTAGAGGTGGTATCGCCAATCCTAACTTTCTGTCTCCTGTCTGTTAGCCAGCTGGCAACCCAGACAGTTGTGTAAAGGTTTATTTCCTGTTCTGTGAGTTTGTCAACTACACCTGAGGAGGGTATTGTATCAAACACCTTAGCCAGGTCCACCATTTTCTCCTCATCCATTGCCTTGGTGACCTTCTCAAAGCCAAACACAGTTGGGTCCATTGTCTAATGGTTGCCTATATCTTCATTGATCATTTCCATGATAATTCATTCTAAAGCTTAGCATATTAAAATAGTAAGACTAATAGGTCTGTAGTTTCTGAGGTTGGCTGATGGTCCACTTTTATGAAGTGGGAAATCTGATGCAAGCCTCCATTCTCATGGTACAAAGCCTGTTTTGAGGCTATAGTTGAGAAGTGACTCAAGTGGTCCTGATAGGTCATGTTTCCAGTTATTTGGGGGGCATCCCAGGTTATTGTCAGGGCCAGTGAGAATGTGTTTTTGGCCTTAGTGAGAGCTGTCAGTATCTGCTCCCTGTTAATAGTTGGGGAGGGTTATGCTAGTAGGTATCTCATGGAGGGAGGCTGAGGGGAGTTGGGGAGTGAATTTTGAGCTGAATTTGAAAACCTGCTATGTTGCTGTGCTCAGTGAAGTTGGCACGATTGACCAGCAGTTTAGCACACTGATGTATTCTGCCTTTGATGTTTTGTACATAGGTGTAGAAGGCCTTGTGATTGTCTTTAGCCTGTGAGGCTATCTTGGCCTTGTTGGACTTAAATTGTCCTCTTAGTAGACTGTTTAGTTTAGTTAGAGAGCTCCTATCATTATGGGAGTTGCTCTCCCTGATTTTAGTCATGATTATTTTTCTTTTGTTTTACATCCTATTAAGGATAGGATTCCACCAGTGTGGTTTGGTTTTACACTTTGTTTTGGGCTTACTTCTACTAGGTAAAGCAGCCTATATACAGCCATTTACATGGTTTTACAGGGTCTCTCTGAACAATTCCAGATAGGTTATTGTGAATTCGGGGTTGGAAGGGGCACTGAAAGTAGATTCCCCACTCAGGCATCACTGATAAGCTCACCTAGTTGGAGATCAACCAGTATATTGTCAGGTGGGTTGCAAACTGTCTCACCAATAGAATGCACACAATCAAAATAAGTGATTCTACCTACACCAGCAGACCCATAACCAGTGGTGTTCCACAGGGATCGTGCTGGTGCCACTATTGTTTGGAATCTACCTCTACCAGCAGACCTGTAACTAGTGGTGCTCCAGAGGGATCAGTGCTGGCACCACTATTTGGAATGTACTTCTACCAGCAGACGCGTAACCAGTGGTGTTCCACAGGGATTTTGCTGGTGCTACTATTGTTTGGAATCTACTTCCACCAGTAGACCCATAACCAGTGGTGTTCCACAGGGATCAGTGTGGTGCCACTGTTGTTTGGAATCTACCTCAACCAGTAGACCCATAACCAGTGGTGTTCCACAGAGATAGTGCTGGCACCTCTATTGTTTGGAATCTACATCCACCAGCAGACCCTTAACCAGTGGTGTTCCACAGGGATCGTGCTGGGGCCCCTGTTGTTTGAAATCTACTTCTCAGATGTACAGGCTAAAAGAAAAGGCCTATAGCTGACAAAGATTGCTGATGATTGCAAACTGGGTGCAGTCATCGAGTCCCCAAATGATGTCAACATCCTACAAGAGGGATGTACACAGACAAATGACTGGTGCCAAAGTCATGGGCTAAAACTCAATGCAAAAAATGCATTATGATCCCCTTTGGCAAAGATGATGTCCCTGCAGATTACCACGTTAATAACAACACCCTAAGCGTGCAATCAGTGGTGAGAGATTTGGGGACAGAGGTTGACAGCAACCTTTCCTTTGATGATCATGTCTCCACAGTGGTAAGAAAGGCTTTCTACATTGCCCACCTCATAAGTAAAGACATTGCATCCAGAACAAAAGAGGTTATAACCCTACCGCACTCCACAATCATCAGGTCAATAACAGAGTACAATGCTACCTTTGGTATGAACCTTACCAGGCATCTACAGCAACTGGAAAGACCTCAAAGGCTTTTTACAAAGAAAATTCAGAGTCTTCAAAATATGTCATACGTTGACAGACCAAAATCACTGAAACTATATTCTGTGTCTTACAGACTACTCAGAGGCAACCTCTGCTTTGCATGTAAAGCAATCTCAGATCCTGCTCTAATGGAAATGCTGCACATTTGTAAATCAAATGGTATAAGATGCAGTCGCTCTAGGGAACTCAACCTAATATGTAACATCAACAACACTTGCTGGAAAGACAAATATGTCTCACAGAGATTACCTCTCCTCTGAACAAACTTCCAATTCAGGTGAAGCAGAGTCCCCTCACTGACCCTATTTAAGCCAATTTGGATGACTGGTTGTGAACCGCAAATTCACTCTGGGAGTTTCACCTGTGTCCCTCTTGGACAGGAGCAGTTGTTGTTAACTTAGTTCTGTTTAATATCTTGATATTCTTGGGAACACTGGTTGCACTTGGCTAGGCTTGTAAAGGCCCAAGTGCCATTAGCCTAGTAACTTTCTATGATCCTATGATCCTATAAAATATCACTTAATAGGTTGCAGTTTGCTTTGGAATATTTCCTAACTGTTACAGGATTTGCTTGGGTTACCAAGTTGAGTTTTATTTCAAAGGAGACATCTTTGTGGTCTGACCTCACCAGGGGGTGCAGCACTCTCCATACTGGCGAGTAGCAGGTCTATTATGTTTGAAACTCTGGTGGGTATGCACACTATCTAGTCAAGGGTATTTATGTTAATAAAGTCCATTAATCACTGTGCCTGTGAGTGTGAGGCAATGTATGTTACCCATTCTATAGAGGAATAATTAACGTCTTCCATGAATAGGTTATTTATTTTTTTGGTGAGTGTCTCCAGCAGGTCTAGGTACAAGATATGGGATTGTGAAGACATAGAGGGTGACCTATAGTTTGCTAGGATATGGTATGGGACTTTGTCTGTGGTAATTTGCATGTGGATAAATTCCAAGACATCGTCCAGTTTAACCGACATAGAGTTATGCTTGCTGCTAATACAGATTGACACTCCTCTCCCTTTTGTCCCTGTCTGTGCAGCTGATGGTCTAAATCTGTGGAAAGGACTGAAGCCTTGCACTGCTGGAGTACATCCTGCAGATTTAAACCATGTCTTGGTAATGGCACAGATGTCTATATTCTCCAGAGTAAAGACAGCATGTAGGGCGTGGAGTTTCTTGTTTAGGCTCCTAGCATTGAGCACTAACATTGTTAGGTTTATTTGGGTTTTATTTCTGAAAGAGCAAAAGCTAAAGAGGGAAGACAGACTAAAAAATGTGCATATGGGCACAATGAAAGAATAGGAATGAGGAAAGATATTTTGAATTGTTTGCAGGTCAAACCTTTGAAGAGACTACTAAAGGTGAACAAAGAGAGGTTGAACAGATATGACTGACACTAATAGGAATTTATATATGGAAAAGAAAAGGAAAAAATCAAGAGTCAACAGCAACGACATGGAGGCAAATAGGATTAGATCATTGTTAAAAGGAAAAAGTTGCACAAGATATGGGGCTCAAAGGTCAGAACCAAGCAAAGGTGGAATTTAACATATCAGATAATAAGCAGATAGCATTCTTCCCTTGCCCCTATTTTTCTTATTAGCTTTCCTTCTGACTTAACTCTCCTTCTAACTTTTCCTTCTCACAGTGTTTTCGCTCATACCTTGTTCACAGTATTTGTCCCTCCTACAAACTTGCATGCTGCTTGCCTTTCCCACATAGTCTCCTCTTGTGATTTTACTGCCATTTCTGGGTATAAATTTGGCCTGTTTTTGTCTATTCTCCACATACCCTTGTGACTACAATATAAACTCCCCCACAGGACTTACCTGATTTTTTTTTTACTGATAGTCTCAGGTATCTCGCTACCTAGGGTCTAGCTATCTTTAATTCTCACTTTATTCAATCTGTCAAGAAGATGCTACCCTCTAACTCCCTAAATACCAATACCGTAATCTCTCCTAGCCCTATTCTCTCCTCAAACTCCAGTAATTCTTTTCCCTCAAACCTGTACCCACCAGCTAAATCAAAACTCTACTCAGCAAACTAAAATCCTGTTCTCCATCTGCTGAAAACATTCCTCCCTACTTCCTTCAAGTAGCAGCAAAATCTCTGGCTCTTCTCATTAACTGCTCCATCTATGAATCTAAAGTTCCCACTATCTGGAAGGATTTCTACACTATACCTATACACAAAGAAGGTAACCACTCAGAAATCTCCAACTTCAGACCTATAGCTATCCTTTCACCCCTCTCTAAAATCCTGGAAAATGCATCCACAAACAAGTCATGCAACACTTATTACAAGAAAATCTTCTTACTCCCACTCAACATGGTTTTCGCCCAAAACACAGCACTACCACTGCCCTCCTATCCTTCATCAACACTATCTCCGAAGTAAGAGACAACAACAAACTGGTCTCCTGCTTATTCTCTGATCTTTCAAAAGCTTTCAACATGGTCCCCCACTCTTGTCTTCTAAGCAAACTGACTAACCTCAAATTCTCTATCCCTACTATAGAATGGTTTTCTAGCTACCTCTCTGATCGACAACAATCTGTAAAATGGCTCTCTGCTCTCTCACCCCCTCTCCCTGTTAAAACTGGTATTCCTCAAGGTTCTATACTTGATCTACTTTTCTTCAACATCTTCACTAGCCTGCTCTATACACCTTGCCCTCAGTTATCACTTGTCCAATATGTGGATGACTCCACAGTTATTTCTATAGCTGACACCTCTACTGAACTTCTCTCACTTAGTCTTCCTTTAACTCAGTTGAAACCTGGCTATCCAACAACCAGCTTATACTGAATCCTAACAAAACTAAACTCTTTCTCCCCAAAAATCTTAATCTTAAATCTTCCTTCTCCATACTCTCTCTAAACAACACACCAATCTCTGCTGAATCCTCCACTAAACTCTTAGGTGTCTTAATCGATCACCAACTAAAATTTGATCTACATGCTAACAACTGTATCAGTAAAACACACCAAAAATTGGGGCTCTTATACAGAAATAAAAAGTTCCTCACTAACAAAGCAAGGATATCACTCTCACATGCTTATCTACTACCAAATCTTACATACAGCTCCCAAATCCTAAAAAACCTCAACTCTTCACTACTTACTAAGTTAGAATCTACCTATAACAAAGTCGCCAGATTTGCAGCAAACAAATTATAAATCTCATTACTGTCTCTGTCTAAAAACTTTACACTGGCTTAAATTTCCCCATCAGCTTCTTCTCTCACAACTTATGGTTATTCATTCCATGTTATATCAACCTTTCTGTCCCAACCTATTATCCCGCATCTCCTATTACACTCCTCAAAGAACTCTTCATAGCTCTGACCAACACCTACTACAAATCCATCAACCAAAGAATAAAACTGTCTGCATCCTTTAGAGATACAACACTGCCAAATCATGGAACAAACTCCCCTGAGAAATTAGAACTCCCAACAATGCTAAAGAATTCAAATTGGCCTTAAAAGGATACCTGAACAATAAATGGTCCTGCAATTGTACTCAGCCTCCTTAACTTATTCTCAAGTACTCAGCTTCCCTTACTTATTCTCCTACCCTTTTCCTATTGCAGCACACTTGCCTACCTAAACCTCTAATCAACTTCTCCCCTACCTACATAATCTTACTTTTCCTTCTCAATCAAAACACATTTCTACTCTATCACCCCTATCTACTATTTATTGCTGTAACGCCTTCAATCAAAACTACCTAACTATGCTGCATTGCTTCCACAACCCTATTCTCTAAATCAAAGTTTTATGATTAGTTTGCTGTTTATGTACCCAAATAAACCTGTACTACCTAGTCTGTATCTTAACCTGTCTGTATTTAATCCATTTAAACTTGTTTGTACTCAATATAATTTCTATTATGAACAGTATTAATAAGTTCCTAACAACTGTTACCTGGAGCTTTTCTCCAATTTGTTGATGTGTTACCTTTTCTACTATTGTATAAGTAAAAGTGGAGCTTTTCTCCCTGGGCCTCCTCTGAAAAAAAGGGCTATCAGCTGAGTCAGACAAACCCAGTCAACAAATGTAAAATAAATTAAATAAATAAATAAATGTATATCTGAGTCTAAAAGTATTAGTGAACATAAGATGGAGGGATGCAGGACAGCAGAATGGATGAACTGACTAACAGAAACTGTAACAGACAGTAATTCAAGGAAAAAGCTAATATCAAGAGCTTATAGAACACTAGTAAATAACTATAAGTGACAGAGCTGCAGGCTAAGACAGGGATATATTGAGAGATTAAGGAATGATTACACAAATGAACAATGGATAGAAATCTGTTTGGCCCCGAGATATGCAACATCCTCAAGGAAATTTTGAATTTGTGGATGGCGATATTTGCGTGGATTTTTTACACTCCAAGCAGGCTACAAAAAAATGGTTCTCTCAAGTTAATGGAGAGTGTTAAGGGTGCAATGAAGGCATACCTGGAATGTGGAGACATTTTTGGAACTGTAGGAGCTTAGATAAGTTTTACATAAATCTGTAACATTAAGTATGCTTACAGACATGAATTATGAACTCAGGAAATAATGTAACTGAGTTGGGATTCAAGTTGAAAAGGGGCTGCTAATTGTTAATAACATTGGTACTGTTAGTCCAATATTTCAAATGGTTACTAACTAAAACTACACTTGCTACTACTTACCTCTTCCCCTCACTGCTTTATGGTATTCCCATCCTTACTTACCTCCAAGGCCACACAAAAGTCAAAACTTGAACAGTGCTTTAATAAAGTGGCTAAATTTGCCACAAATACCCCATCAGAACCCACCACTGTATAGCACTAAAAAGCATAAATTGGTTAGAACTATCTCATCAACGAGCATATTCACAATTTCTTACCACCTATAAAATTATCTAGAATCCATCTGCTTGTCTAGGACTAAATACCATTCTATACCACTATGTTCGCAATCAGTCATTACAATCCAGTGAACAAAAAGTCCTCTCTGTCCACAAACCTATTAAAGCTGCTGGGCAAGGTCTGTACTCATACCATGTTGCCAAGGTCTGGAATGCCTTTCCTGTATCTATCAGGTCAGTATCCTCCCTCCAGTCCTTTAAACCATTCTGAATACTTCATAGCCAAAATCTGAATCTGTTCTTACTAAACTCCAAGATAAATTATACGACTCAAACATGAAGAAGTACCCATTTATACCTTACGCCCGCTTATTATCCTTTCTTTACTCACTTCCTTACTTCTGTCAATTGCCATAACCCTGTTTTTTTCTCTCACTTCATATTGCAGTTCCTGTTTGTATTATACTAACTTACCTTTAATTTCTCTATAAACTGGCTACAGGGTCTCTAAATATTAAATCATTGTTATGCAAGTTGTATCTAGTTTTAACCAATGTTTTCACATTATGTTTAATTTGGTAAACAGAAACAACAAACAAACTGAGTCAAATAAATGCCAATGCACCACGTCTCTTCAGCTACAAACCACAAACTTTTATTTATTTATTTATATTTGTTGACCGGGAGTGTCCGATTGGACGTAGGTCCATTTTCAGCTGAGGCCCAGGGAGGAAAGCTCCACAGTTAAAATAAACAGATAGTAGTTGCATTGGATTACATAGCGATTAACAATTTACATAGCAATTACTTACAACATATTTACAGATGAAGAACATAGTACATCAGTAGACGGCTAGAATCTATCTGTGAAGTACATAACAGACATTAACAAATGTTACAATAAGAAGTTCCTGCTGTATAATAAGTACTAGGCTTATGAGCATCTGAGCTTGCTATAATCAAGGTAGTTAGTGGAGTGGAAAGAAAGGAAGTGGTTGGATGGGGTGGGTGATATTAGAGTGGCAGTTGAACTTGAATGGTAAAAAAGAATAGATACTTTAATGACAAAACATACAATGTTAGCACTTAAGTTTAAATCTCTGTTAAACTTCCTAAGACATTTAAAATGTGTTACATCATTTCCTTTTATATTGCCACTTTGTTTCCCATTGGACTCTCATTAACATAAATTAACATATACATAAATAATAACATTTGAGTTATCTAAATACATTTTATCAACCCAATATGTGGATTTGCTCACAAAAAATTTGAAATACTGCAGCAATATACATTTTAAATAATACTGAATTGACATTGAAAATATTTAAAACTTTTAAAGCTTAAAATTGCTTAAAATGTCATAAGATTATTTTTTACATATAAAAAATGTAAAGAATGTAAAAACTGTAATAATATTGCATCAAATGACTTTAAGCAAGAAGAATGTAAATATTTACAAATAAATAAACATTATAAATAGCATATAAATAACTTAAAATGCATGTCATTAAACAATTTTCTTTCTTTGTAATGCTTTTAATTTTAATAGAGGTGCTATAGAAGTGTGTTCATTAATTCCTGGCCACTTATCAGCTTGAAATCTAATTTGCCATTTTAGTTCTTTGAGTTCTAGATATGCCCCCCATGGTTCCATTTCCATGATGCTTACGTGGTCTATAGCCATAAAAAGGAATTGATGGCTAGTAAACTCACTGACATGTTTAGCCAAGGCATTATTTAAATTAATTTTCTTTATGGCATATTCATGTTCATATATTCTTTGAGTGAGACGCCGCTCGGTTTTTCCAATATAAAATATTGGACAAGAATTACATACAGCTAAATAGACCACTGCTTTTGAATTGCAAGTATATCTGCTTTTTACAAAATATTTAACATCTCTTAAGTAAAAACGGTCAGCAATATTGATTTTATGATACCGATGGCATGCCCCACATTTCAACATACCCAAATTTGTTTGGATGGACTTGTACATAACTGGTTTGAGTATCTCTTTAAAACTCTTTCCTTTTTGATACACAATTTTGGGTAAAATGTATATTTCTGCAATATTTCAAGTTTTTTTGTGAGCAAATCCACATATTAGGTTGATGAGATGTATTTAGATAACTCAAATGTTATTATTTATGTATATGTTAATTTATGTTAATGAGAGTCCAATGGGAAACAAAGTGGCGATATACAAGGAAATGATGTAACACATTTTAAATGTCTGAGGAAGTTTAACAGAGATTTAAACGAAAGCGCTACCATTGTATGTTTTGTCATTAAAGTATCTATTCTTTTTTACCATTCAGGTTCGTGGTTTGTAGCTGAAGAGACGTGGTGCATTGGCATTTATCAGATGTTTAATTTGGTATACTTATTTAAACTATAGACACTTTTGTATTATTTTTGAATTCTGTACAATTATTGTTCTTAAAATGTTTTATAATACTTCTCTTTCCCCGAGTCTCGGCTAAAAATGGGTATCTATCGAGTCAGACTTTCCCGGTGATTAAATGTCAGTATATAAATCAATAAACAGCACTGGCCAAAAGGAGCTAGCTGCCTAAAGACAAAACATCATGTCAGAGCTGTAGCTGGCTCATCTAATGCCTGGTGCCCCTCAACTCTAAAGTGAGAAAAAAAATTCCTAGTTCCCAGACCCGGTACCCTTCAACAACACATTGAGAAACAAGGTCCTAGGTCTGTTTCCTGATCTGCTCAAGCAGAAATTTGCATTTTGAATTTCATATCCTTTAGAAAATATATGCTTAGGCAAAATCTGTTATTCTAATAACTTTATAAAAAAGTCATCTACTTTT
Source organism: Protopterus annectens (assembly GCF_019279795.1). Taxonomy (NCBI): domain Eukaryota; kingdom Metazoa; phylum Chordata; order Ceratodontiformes; family Protopteridae; genus Protopterus; species Protopterus annectens. The sequence continues at coordinate 643,812,069 of NC_056737.1, forward strand.
GACGTAACAAACTGCTTGTTATAAAATAATAATCAGTTTTCTACTGTTACAATGCAGCCCAATAAGTGCTTTAACCCTGAAAACAATTACAATATACTGTAACTAAAACTCCATCGGCAGCAACTGCCGATCATGCACACAACAACTTGCACCCATGCCAGCTGCCCCCTTTGCCCCACTCCAGCTACACTTCTACTGTTGGCATTCCATTGATATAAGGCTTACTCAGCCACAGACAGGCTTTGTGTACCCTAACCTAAACAGATTAAGAACTGGTACATCTTTCAGTTCTCATGCATCCAGTTACTGTAGAACATGACCTAGAAATGCACATTAGGGGTAGGAAGAGAACTTTTCCCTAGATTCTGCCTTTGTTAAAAAAAAAAAAAAAAAAACAGGTTTATGTACTAGTTCAGGGACAACCATGAAACTGAAAATAAAGGTTAGTCCTGAAGGGCATCTAATTCTTATGAAAGACAATTTTATACCCAGCAAACATGGACCTGTATTCCAGACATTGTGTGAGTACAGGTAATTGCAGTCAAACACAGGGCTAGATCTAGCACAAGGTGACCTGGGCAGCTGCATAAGGTCTGGTGTGTGCCTGAGACCCCTGTATACATTAAGAAAGAAAGACAGAAAAAAAAAAGAAAGAAAAAAACTGCCCGTAAGTGCATATCCACTACTTCGCTCAGCTGGGCTGCTCCGTTTTTTTGACCTGCAATCAGTTGCTCTGTTTTTTTTTTTTTTGACCAGCTACCTACAAATTCTTGGGCCAATGACACGGATATCAAAACAGCAAGAGTTTATCCTCCAGCCTCTGATTTCTTGAGCCAATAAGAGTTTTTATGGAGCGAAGTCAATGAAGTGCGGGGCTTAGTCAATAAAATAGTGTAGGAAAGCAATACTGAAGTTTGCATAAATCTACTAATGGTAAGTGCTAATCATGTGTGTGTGTGTGTGTGTGTGTGTGTGTGTGTGTGTGTGTGTGTGTGTGTGTGTGTGTGTGTGTGTGTGTGTGTGTGTGTGTCTAAGTAAATCCACCTCCTTGATCATCTCTGGAAATCTATGAGAATTACAAGGAGTCAATAATGCTATGCATGTATGAGTGCTTTGAAAGCAATCCGATGTTGATGATCATCATTAAAGATCACTGAGAATTATAAGTAGTCAGTAATGCCACTTGGGCTTCATAGTTACTATCCAGAAAATGTATTTTTCCTTATGTTTATGTACTGCTTAATTTAAGATTAGAACCATTTGAACACAATTAAGGGGCAATTCAGGAGCATTGTCTGGTTAAGTGAGTTGTTCAGAGTCACACAGCAGAAAACTGGAGTTAGAAAGATTCAAACCCTCCACTTTTGATTCCAGGGAGGAACTCAAGATCTTAAAGCCTTAATCCTCTGCACTAACTGGTAAATGTTTGTTATCTTTCTCATTTTCTGATAAATCAATATGGTTTTACAGTCAGTCAATAATGCCAGTCAGTGGAGTTTTACAGTTGTTTGGAAAATGCATGTTGATGCAGCACCTGCTCTGTTAACTTTTTGTGAATTTGAGTAGTCTGTCTCTTATCTGTTTCCAGGTTTGCAGAACATATCTGATGTGCCTCATGTGTATAACCTGTCCCTTGTTAACTTCTGTTTTTTTTTTTGATCTGGTAAATCACTGAACTCACTGAGGATTACAGTTAGTTGATGATTGCCCTTAGAGTGTTGTAGTTCTTACTGTTCAGAAAATATTAACTTTTTGGGTGAATTAGAGTTGTGTAGCACTTAGATCTCTGAGCTGTTAAAGGTTATATTAAAGAACTGAATCCTGTAACAAAAAAAAAAATAAAATAAAAAATAAAAAGCTTAACAGAGAACTTCAGATCCTGATTAAATTAACCAAAGCTAGAAATCAATTAAAATTAGCAACTCAGGCAAAAAAACAATCACAAACCCTTTTTCACTATGCCAGAAACCTCAAAAATAATGTACAAAATTGCACTGAGGCGATAATAAATAATATTGTGTACTCCTAAGCCTAAAGACATAGCTAATCAATTAGTGGATAAATTCAGATGCAACTTAACCCACTCTCTCTCCCACAGACCTCTTTTCAGCATCAATATCTCCCCTTCAAATCTCCCAGGAACAACCCCTAAATGCACTATCCAAGGCCAAGAACACTGCTTCTGTGGGGCCAGATAATATACTGGCATGTCTAATAGTCATCTTGAAGCATGTCTTGTTAACCCCCCCTAGAGAGGTTTTCAATATTAGCCTCCAAACAGGGTTTGCACCAAATGAACTGACGACTACAGCAGTCAACCCCTTCACAAAGGTGTGGCATCAACCAATCAAAACAACTATAAAGCTATAAGCTTGACCAGTCTTATCTGTAAAGCTATGGAAAAGATCATTATAGAATTAATAAACAAAGGCAGAGGCAACCTACAAAATATTGCCTGAGCCAATTCAGTTTTTTTCAAAGACAGATACTGCATAATCAACCTGGTTTATGTCTTCAAGAAAGTCACCAAAGCAATGTGAGGGAAAACTGTTCACACCACTTATCTGAACCTCACAAAGGCACTGAACACCACACACATTCAAGCATCCAGCTTAATGTAAATACATACGCAACGTGTTGGATAGCAAACTGGCTCACAAACAGAATCCAAGAAACTATGGTGGGTGAATATACCTCCACCAAGAAACCTGTCACTAGCAGAGAACCCCAGGACTCAGTCTACAGGCCACTCCTTTTTTGGCATCTACTTCTCAGAGCTCAGGGCAAATGATGAGGGCTTATGGCAAAGTTTGTTGATGACTGCAAGCTCAGCACCATCATAAACTCCAGAAAAAAATAATATCCTCCAGGAAGGCTTGTCACAAACAAATAAGTGCTGTCAAAACAATAACCTAAAACTAAACACCAAAAAGTGCATAGTTGTATCCTTTGGCAAGTAACATGTCCCCCTGAAACTATCACATCAACAACACTCTTCCAAAAACTGAAATGGACCTGGGAACATATACAGACATTGAGATACCATTCTACCTCCACCTGTCAACTATTCTTAGAAAGTCCTTCCTTATAGCATAACTCATTGGCAAGGGTATGGCATCCAAATATAAAGAAGTGATCATTCTACCATGCACTAGCCTCATTAGGCCAAAAACTGGATATAATGCTCCATTCGGCATGTACCTGCCCAAGCACCAAACTCAAGCAAACAAAATGGTTTCTCACCAAGAAAGTCAAGGGACTAAATCATAAATGCTACTCTGGCCACCTCAAAGCCCTGTCCATCTTCTCAGTGTTCTACAGGCTGTTTAGGGAAGATCTTTGTCTCACATACAGAGACTCTACCAACTCCATACTTGCAGATCTTTTATAATAAAACAGTGGCAGAAACACCCACTGCAGAGACTTCAATCTGTACTGCAACTTAAATAGGATCTGCTGGTGGGATAGGTATGCCTCAAAAATAATACCACTTTTTCATAGGTTAAAAGGTAAGTACTAGGATAGCTGCCCTTATAGGCCATTTAAAGCCTAGCCAATTTCCCTTCAAAGATAAAAATCAAACTCTGTACCTTTTGTCTGTTACTTAAACACTTTAACAATTATGTCAGCCCCCAACCACAACATCTCTGGAACCACCTTCATCTCAATGTGAAATTATGTGCATCCCTAACTCTATTCATATACAGCTTAGATGCATGGATGGGAAACTGTAAGTTCACCCCTGATTTGGTACCCTTCTCCCTTACATTCAGAGAGAACATGTGAATACCTGTTCCACAGTCATGGTTATTCAATATTTATAAACAAAATAGCTAGGAATTTCAAAGAGATCATGGAAGATGCACACAAACCAAATAGTAGTAGTGTTAAGGGTATGTACAAGTGCTTAGGCTGCAGTGTATGTAGATATATAGCTGAGGGTCCCTATGCAGAGGTAAGCACTTATGACAAAATTATAACAGTGCCAGGTAGGTTTACTTGCGGTTCAGAAAATGTGGTATACATGGCAAAGTGTTCAGCATGTGATTCCTTCTACATAAGAAAAACCAATAGACCCCTGAGGAGAAGAATTTATGAGCACTATTATGGGATTAAAAAGAAAGATTACAAAAATGCGTTGTTTAAGCATACAATGAAATGTGTCAATTGTAAAAAATGTTTATTCTCAATAGTACATAATGTTTCCCTTGAATTCAATGGGGACAGAGGAGAGCTCGAGTTTAAAGAACTTAAATGGCAGATTCTGCTCAATGCCTACAATAAACCTGGTCTCAATAGTGGGGTTAATTATAAAGTTGTTTTGTACAGGAAAGCAAACTATAATAAATGTAAGTAGAGTTGCAGTTTTTCAGTTGTTTTTAAAGTAGTAATTCAATTTTATTTAATGTGATTTGTTAATAAATAATTGGGTAATGTTTTGATAAGGGAGGGTATTTAAATGTTGCTGTTTTAATTGAGGATGTTTCTGAAGAAGGCCATAGTTGCTATTTATGGCCAAAAGCGCTTATACTTGGAAACTTGGTCAATAAAGGAGAATATTGGTTCACTGTGGTACTTTGGCAGTGGTTGGAATTTACTGGACCATCTTGCAAGTGTTTTTTTTTTGTATTTTGGACTTTCAGTTTTGCACTTGTATTGAGGCATTCATTCAGTTTTCCTGGTTATTTTCATTTTTAGTTTTTGTTCCTTGAGTCTTTTTTGTGAACAATAGTGCTTTTTAGCTTTATGATTTTTTATGAAATTGCCTGATGACTGCAGTCAACAACTTTGGTCCCATTTGCTACAGATACTCCATATGAATTTTTTTTTTAAATTGAAGAAATGTAGTTTCATTCCAGATCTGAAGTGACAGACAGTATAGCAGTAAGGTACTCTTAAAAAAGTAACTGCACTTTACGTTCTCATTCAGAAAATTGAAAGTGCCAACCTTAAAAGAAAAATGTTTGCTAAAGTAAAATGTCATCTCTGGGAACTATGCATTTTGGGCTGCTTTTGTTAAGGTACCGCAACATGTACATGGAGGTGTACACTTCACAGCACCTTTTTGCTATTCAGCAAGCACCATTATATAGTGCTGCATTGTCCTTCAACATGAAGGTATGCATGATTGTAAAGGGAAGGCCTCACAGCCATGCTGAATGCAAATGAGGCATTCTGGTTGGAGAGGCATATGCTAACTAGCCATCTTGCCTGTCTCCTGAATCCCCTCCAGGAAGGCATCTACACATCCGAGTGATTCAAGAAAGCACTCAGACATATAGATCAGCATAACAATCCCCACCATGTTGCTGTACTGAACATGGCCAAAAGGTTTCAAGTTTCACTCTCAAGATGATTTTCTTAAGAGCCTTTTCTCCATCACATAGCCAAATGGAAAAAATGGATTATCATCAAAAGACTCAGTCATAATCTTCTACACATGTAATAACAGTTTGTAACCTGACATAGATTTTGGTCAATTTCAAATTCAATATTTCATGCACTGCTACCTAATAATAAACCAGAACAGATTGCGTGACATCACAGACTGCATTTTGTTGGTTCATAGGTAAATACAAGTCTAGCTGCCCTTGCAGGCCATTTTAAGCCCAGCCATTTTCCCTTTTTGGGTTCAAAATAACCTTTGATATTTGGTTATAGATTGGCCTTAACCATCCCATGGTCAATAATTATATATTACCTTTAATGAAAATAACTGGGATGATAACATAGATAATCTGAGGGGCCCTATGCATGGAATAATGTATTTAGGAGCTGCCTCTGTCCATTAATAGCATGTGAGGACAGTCATGATGTAAATTTACTGTTTCCCATCTACAGATCTAAGTTGTACTTTAATATAGACAAGGTTGAACTTTGTTTTATGTGGATGGGGATCTGTTCCAGAGTAGCCGTATCTTCTGCAAGATATACCTTTCCCTTAAAACCATTCTGTTGATGTTGCAGAAGAGGTTTAGATCCCTATACTGAGTATTTCTGATGTCATTTGTCTTGATGATATGCTGTAAATCTGTGAGTAATGAGTCGAAGGATGCCTTGCATGTCATACATAGGTCACCTCTTACCAGTCTGTAGGATATTGAGTATAGAGACATGGATTTGAGCTAGTCAATGTATGGCATGTTGTTTAGGCTTTGGATCCTTTCAGTAGGGTATCTCTGTGGGTGTTCCAGTTGTCACATGTATCTGGACAGGTACATGCCAAAGGGGGCATTATATTCAATGACTGGCCTAATGAGAGCTGAGTAAAGGTGGACAATGACATCCCTAGATCCAGTCCCTTTGTTTATAAGCTGTGCAGTACAGAAGGACTTTCTTACAGCAATGGACATATGTTGCTCAAGAGTTAAGTTACTGTCCAGTCTTAGGACTGTATTGTCAATGTGGTAGTTTTCTGGGATAGATGACTTCCCAAAGGATACAGTAATGCATTTTTTGGCATTCAGCTTCAGTCCATGATTTTGACAGCAGTTATTTATTTGGGACAAACCTTCCTGCAGGATGGCTAAGTCATTTGCGGATTCAATTAGTGATTCTAGCTTGCAGTCATCTGTAAACTTAGTCAGCCAGAGCCCTTTGGTATTGGTTTTCACTTCAGAATAGTAGATGCCAAACAGGAGAGGTCTTAGCACAGCACCCTGGGGGACTCCACTGGTGACTGGTCTCTCTGTGGAGATAACTTCCCCTTTTTTGGTTATCTGCACTGTATCTGTAAGCCACTTGGCAATCCAGTGGATGACATAAGGGTTTATTCACAGTTTATTTAGCTTTTCTACTTTGCTTGAGTGGGGAATTGGGTCAAATGTTTTGGCCTGGTCAAGGTAAGTAGTGCGCATCATGTTGCCTTTGTCCTTTGTTTCTGTAACCTTTTCAAAAAAATATATTAAGTTGAGTAAGCATGACTTGCCCTTGATGAATCCAAACTGACATAGGTCCAGTGTTTGGGGATGACCTATGTCTTGATTTATTAGTTTCATGATAAGTCTTTCCATGACTTTTGATATGAGGCTAGTCAGACTTATGGGTCTGTAATTGCCTGGGTCTATGGAAGGTCCTCACTTATGCAGGAGAATGACTGTAGCTGTTCTACATTTGCTTGGTACAAAACCTGTGTGGAGGCTGAGATTGAACACTGTTGTTAGGGGTGTGGCTAAATCATGCTTCATGCTATTCAAGATGTGTCTAGGGATGTTGACAGGACCAATCAATACAGTATTTTAAGCTTTCAATAGCATTTTTAGGACTTAGTCATTAGTGATAGCTGGAGGTGATCCAGTCTCAGGTATATTTTAAGGGACAGGCAGAGGGATGAGGGGGTAAAGTTAGAGCTAAATTTATTGATCAGTAGGTTCATGGTTCACCACATCTTCAACCTCAGTGTAGGTAACATCATTCACAATCAGCTCAGTGAACTGCTGTGTTGTCCTTTTGAGATTATGAATATAACTAAAAATGTGATTGCCTTTGACTTGGGTGGCTATTTTACCTTCAAACTTGGCTTGCTGTATTTTATTAAGCTCCTGAGTTGTTTGTTTACTTCAGTGGCAGGGCAGCTAACATTTTGGGAATCAGTCTTTGTATTTCTTGTCAAACTTCTTTTTCTTTTATTATAAAGCTTGTTGAGCTTATGTTCCCACCATGTGGGTTTGTTTCTGGGGTTTGCCCTGCACTTGTTCCTATGGCAGCTGCATTTATGCAGCTGTTTATGTGATGGTATAATGTGGCGGTGTACATTTTTGCAAATTCAGCGGAGTTAACTGAGTTTAGTGAGGATTTGAAGCTTGCCAATGTTTCACTTAGCTGTAGGTATTGCCTTAAAGAAATTTTTAAACATATCTTGGGTGGAAGGGATTTAATAACTGATGAAGATAAACAAAGGATTGTGGAAGATGCTTCCATATTAGTAAGGACAAGATCCAAGCTGTTATTCCCCTAGTGGATACTCTGACTAATTGCTCCAGGGTGTTTGTATTGACAATGTCCAGGAATCCCTGTGCTTTGCACTAGTAGTGGTGTAGGTTTCCAAGTCTATAGTTTATATCATCTAGGAAAATGGTATTGGGTTTAATACTGAATAGTTGTAGTTCCTATAGACATGCATTGTGGCGTCCTTGTGTCATACAGGGAATTCTAAAGTTAGCTAATATATGGTACGGTATCGTTCTGATGGTGAGTTGAACATGAAGAAGCTCTAGTGCATCATGCTACTTTATCAGCCCTGATTCGATTCTCTTCTGGCTGTAGATTATGACATCTCCACCTTTCTTCTCCTCTTGTGCAGTAGTTGTTCTAAACATATGTAAGAAATTATTGGCTTGCACAGCCAGAGTGCTCTCTGCTATTTTAAACCATGGTTCAGCCAGTACACAGACATCAATGTCCTTCATGGTGAGACGGGCTTGCAGGGAGTGGATTTTCTTGTTTAGGCTCCTAGGATTGATTACTGACACCTTCATATTTTCCTTTCCTTGTTTCATGATGTTGGTAGGTTTATCAGGTTGGCATTGCCTAAAAAGGCACTGTGGGTGGGTGGTGGTGGGGGTGGTGGACAATGTCTTCCCCAATAATCAAAACCCTAGAGAGGACAGAGGCAGGCAATCCCTGGTGAAGCAGTGTGGTCTGTCTATCATATCTTGAATGACAACAAAAACTAAGCCAATTATTGAAGTCAATTATTTTAATTATTTAATTCATATAAACTGATTGTGCAAGTGAATGGGGATTTACTATTTAGCAATTAAACATTAAATGTGTTGTCCAAATTACAGGGGCAAACCAACATTCAAAACAATCTCTTAATTTATTGATAGCATGCTGGCGTCTGGTATGCACATTGTTTAAGCTGTCACATTCTAAATAAATCTTTTATTTAATATACATCCTGAGCATGCACTGTTTAACCATCTGGCGTTGGGCAGGAAATATCACAGCATCTGCTGCAGGACTGCAAGATTCAGTAACAGTTTCTACTCTGCAGTGATTAGACTTCTGAACTTGGGCACTAGTCCCAGGGGTCTGGACATATAATAAGTCAATTATTATTTATTTCTGCAATATATACTTACATATATTCCAAGTAAGTGCAATATTTATTTATTATATCCATAGTCAGTATTATTTAACTCACTCAAGTGCCATATTAGACAAATAACTTAGGCATTTCAAGCTGTAGTGTGTTTTGTATTACTTTAAACAGGATAGTTAATTTAACTCAGGGGAGAGTATTCTTTTCGTATATGAGTTTTGGTACACGTCTCTGCTCTTTCTTGCATGTATTGGGGTGATATTGTATTTGTTAGTTATGTTTATTCTGCGACGCTCCCAGTTCTCCATGTACACGCCTGCTATGTCCCAAGGGATGGAATGCAAAAGGTTTACATTAGCAGTGTGTTCCTGCTTCTTCAAAATGCACCCTGTCTTTTACCTTGGCCTCCTGTAGGCAAAACATTTCCCATGATCTGCAGTCTCCTTCAGTATTCAAGATGGAATCCATACCCTGTACACGTCATCTCCCACTCAGCTACAAGCAGGGAGGCTTCACCTCATCATTTCTCTCTCTTTCTCTCTCAGAAATATTGTCCCAAATAAAACTTAAAGAGGTGCATTCTTCTTGTACAATTATTTTTGTACAGTGCTTGGGTGAATGGCTCCTGGGTTTTTGCTGTATGAAATAACAGCATGTTTGTGTAACGATAACTGCAGCTAAGCCCTAAACATTATCCTGTCTCCCCCCTCCCATCCGAGGGTTACAGTTAGGTTGCTTATTACAAATGGGTCTGAAATAAGTTTGCATTATCACTTAACTATCTCTCTGTGAAAATATGAAAAGTTCAGCCCTCACAGTTTAGTGGATGTTAACCCTGGTCATATGACTGTGAGGCTCCATTTGAGTGATGAGGTTAGTTGGTTATGCATATGAATTAATCAGCCCTGAAGTTCAATAATCCTTAACTCCTCCCCAAGCTTAGAACTACCACCAGCCATTAGAATTAAAGTTGTAGTTAGAATTAAGGTTATGCTTTGGACTCAGGTCGTGTGCAGTTCTATGACTTTCACGGTTACTGTACAGGGACAATAGGTTGCACACAAAGGTCATAGATGGGACTGAGAGACAACAGTAATATGCATTGTGCAAAGCTCTCTGCATGCAGCTGTATACTTCTAGTGGGGGTCTCCTATTTACTCCACAGTGGCAAGGATTCAGGTTTCAGTCCTACAAGACAACTTCACTTTATAATATTTTACTGTTTTCCAACTGAACAAGTAAGTATATTTTGGTCAGACATAACTGCCACCGTATTCACTGGAAAAGCTTTATGAATCTATCTGCCAACTGTTCCCCATGTCAGATATCCAAAGGATCAAGCAGCCTAATTTTAAGATGCCCTGAAAACAAAGCCATATCTGTCAAAAAAGAACAGTCTACAAACTCTTAAAAGTATTACATAAAAAAGAAAATGAAAGGTGAACTCATTTTCCCATTTCTAGCTTGCTTGCACTCACAAACTAAAAACCAAATGCACCATTTCTGCTTCTGATAGTACTATAACAATTGTTACATTTAAAACAGGTTAAATGTAGCATCAGCTCAAATTCGGAAACAGAATTCCTGTATTTTTTTATTCAACATATTAACATATTGTTCACATATGTGTTGCTGTATGCTGCGGTTCTTAACAGAAGTAGTGTGCCAGGAGTATGGAAAATTAATTATCAGGCTAAGAGATTAATGGAACTGGAATAAATCAATGAAAGTATAACTTTTAACAAAAGGTTACACTGACAATTACAACAGTTTGCATAATACCTACAAAGCAGAAAAAAACTGCTAAAACTAGCAAAGCACTATGTGGAATCTTGTATTAGCGGTTGCCAAGACACAACATCTGGCTCCCAGGAAGACTGAGGGCATGACCTACCCCTCTATTTATAGAAACTGTTATCTCAATTCATGTCATTCTGATACGTTAGTCCTAGAAGTCTGTGCAGCAGGGCATGAATTACTGACAGTCCCCAATATCCCTTGCAAGATGAATGCTGTCCACTAGCATATATCGAAATGCTGTAGATATACTTACCATGTTCCCCTTTGTTTACGCAGACAGATTAGATGCACTGGTTTGGAGCCATGACTCTAAATCTCTGCCAGATGCACAATTACTTTAATAGTTAAGTACTGAATGTTTCTTACACAGCACTGGTGATGCTATTTCTGTATAGCCATCTTGATCTCTAAGTGCTGTATTGGGACCAGATACTAAAAAATTATTTGGGAAAATAGGTGCAGAAAGCTTTCCCACATTGGGATTTTGCAACTTCTGTTTTGCTTGCATATATTTACTCTTGCTTTTTATGGTTGTTTCTGTCTCTGAAAAAAAACTATTTTATAACAGTTATATGACTGAAATGTAATAGATTTGAATGTGATGTCTGTATCATGTTAACAAAGGGAGGCCATGACCTGCAGTATAGTGATGGGAACACAAAAGGCAGCATGGTAGCTCAGCGATAAGATCTCAAACTCACGGTTCCAGGGTTCATTCCTGACATTCTACATTCCTAATGGAGTCTGCATGTTCTCTTGGTCCCATGTGGGTTTTCTCTAAGATCTTTGGTTTTCTTCCAAAAATATATTGATTGTCCACATATACCATATTAATCATTGATCTTGCAGCGGAGATCATAGTTCACAAAGGTTCACAGACCAGCCCATATACACAATTAAAAAATGATAAATAAATTAACATTTTATATTACAAAGAAAGTACAAAAGATACAATGTTGGACTTTACTGGTCACTAAAGCTTCTGTAGAGCCTTTTGCCAAAAGTTTTGTAAGTAATAATAAAAACTGACATTTTACAAACACATCAATATGAAATACTGATGAAAAGATCTGAACAGTTGTCAGTGTTTACTGGTGGGTAAAAAATATCAGACAATATCTGACTGCTTTCAGGTAAGCTGAGCAGTTACAAATACTCAGTGCTCTCATCTGACATAACACGAAATGATCAGCTTTTGTATCTACAAAACAGTTTTCACTGTAGGTCTCTCTAATCAACTTGAAACTAACAAGCCAATTATGTGTTAGAACACCATTACTGAATGTTTGTAAAAGTAAGCTAATGCTGCACCCACAACCAGTGAAATCAAAGTACTCCATAAACTAACCATTCAGGATTACTGAAAACTGAAGACATGTTCAGTAGCTGTGCAGCTGTAAGGTGCAGTTGCTACAGCAGAGAGTCGATTTTCCAAACTAATTGGGACCTAGGGTAGTTCAGATTATCAAACTGTTCGGATAATCAAATATACATTGAACTGGATAAAAAACTTCTAAAATCTTGTTTTTTCTGCACTCAGGGAATACACTTTTCAATCAATCAGCAAGTCTAGTGGACAATATTTGTCACACACAAGCAGTTCAAAAAACATCCACAAACTAATACATATAACTACATATTCGGATTTTATGATTTTTTCTACCCCAAAACTTTGGAAGACTGGGTTCGGATAACTAACATTTTGGATAATTGACATTCAGATAATCGACTCTCTATTGTATGTTATTCATGATCAGTGTTGTTATATTTAAGTTAGTTATTCGTTGCTTTTCTTAGCTCCTAGATCACAAAATCTGAACTACCTCCAAAGCTGTACCAACTTGTAGAAAATGGAAATGCATCAGTTCTCTTTTCTCTAGGCTGGTGCAACATTTATGGTAGTACATTTAAAGAGTGGGGGATATGGGGACAGAACCCCCACATGAAGAGGTGTAGTGAGGTGTTATGTGTAAAACAATGTTATTAACTTGTACCTACTCAGTTATATCATGGCAGTCTCCCAGGCAGTGCTAAAGGAGTTCATTGCAGACTGGACACAATTTTGATAAATGTATGTAGAGCCCAAAAATGATATGACTGTGTCAAGAACTGCAATGATGCACTAGTAGCCTCATGCAACTGAGTTAGCTGGGACACTCTGACCTCATATCACATGGTGTGTAAATGATCTGGCAAAGAATAATGGAGCAGAAGAGTATAAAATGGGGCATACTGCAACAAAAGTACAGCCATCGGAAGACTAAGGGGTTGAAGGTTCAACTGGAATGAAGCATATCTAATGATAACTGGCGCATAAGGTTTCATGCGTACCATGATTATCTAATTAAAGTACTAATGCTAATGTTGCAAAAGGTCAACTGCCTACTTAACATCACTCACAACGCAGGAAAAAATAGCAATATTACTATATGATTTGGGAGTTGTACAGCTTGAGAAACTAACACTATATTTTGCAGAACCTTTGAGAAGGAAAAATAAACAGCTCTCATATACCTTTTAGTACACTGTAACATGGAATATGAGTCTTTCTTGAAGTATATAAAGTTAGATGCCATCACCACATGCTGCTTTTTCAAAAGAAAAAAAAAACTAGTAGCACTGCAGTTACATTTTCTATCACAGATATTTGGCTGTACCCCTAGATGCAAGAAAGACAGGGTTAGCCTTCCTCCTTCAGCTCCACAACATTATATTAGTTTTATTAGAATTGTTCTTGTAGAAATCCACAAACATAAAACAGTCTTGGCAGAACAAAAATCACCTGACAGCCACGGGCATGCATACAATAACTGTGTTAGTAAAATATAATCTAGAAGTTAAACTAGGGCAACCATTTGAAATATTGGGACAGAGAAAGTTGAGTCCTGCAATGTGAAGACCGAATGGCTTGAAATCCAGATTTATGTATTCTAATTCTGAGATTGCCATTTCCTGGAATATTCCATGATATAGCAATCTCAGAGTTGGTAATTATAAGTTTGGGTAGGGCCCCTATTGAAATGGTGGCACATGAAATGCCGAGTACTGACAAGTCAAAAAAAAAGACCTGAAACCCAGGAGAAGAATGAATTTCAAAATTTGCTTTTCTCTTTAAAACTTCTTTTTGTGGAGGGGTGGGTGGCAAGCCCTTGACACCCCCCCCCCAAACTTGTATATACTAACTCTGAGGTTTTCATACCTCAGAGAAAAGGGAATATTCCAAGAAATGGCAAGTCCGATCATTCCGCATTTCAGTCTCCATATTTCAAAACTTGCTCTAGTGTGTCCTGATATTTCAAATGTTTATCTTTGAGGCTTCTGGTGGGCTTGCCCTCCACACTGGGAGGTACAACAAGTTTAAAGGAGAAGAGCGATGTTCGCTCTGCTCCTGGGGTTTTGGTCTTTTTATTTCACTGTCTAAGGACTCAGCATGCAAGCTCTGATGTTTCGATAAGGAGCCTAAAGCAGATGATGATGCAACTTGGGGGAGGGGAATTTATGTAGGTCATAAATGTTGTTGGGCTTAACAAAAAGATGGAGAAATATTTTATTATTTTCAAAGAGACTACTGTCAAGTATTTAAAACAATGTTTTCATTTCACTGATGGATTTTATCTGAAAAATAAATGCTTCAATTTACCTCCGAAGGAAGCTCTTGTCTTTCTGATCTGATGGATATAATTACCACTTTTTAGTACATAATTTCGTAGATACAGATGGCATTCTTCTGTTATCACTCTTCAGTCAGACAACCATTTATCATAGACCTGCATGCAATGTAAATTTTCTCAGACAGAAAATGGCAAAAAAAAATCAGACACAGGGAAGCTATCAGCTCCTTATTCTGTTAATTTCACAAGTAATGCAAATCCATTTTTTAATAAGATTTTGTTTTTACCGGTGAGTAAATAGCAGCATGGTGGTCTAGTAGAAATATGTCTATCTCACGAGTCCTGGTTTCAGTCCTAACCTCTGGTCTCTGGTCATTGGCCTTATGGAGTTTTGCATGTCTTTACATATCTGCAAATGGGTACTCTAGTTTCCTCCCCCCCTCCCAAAAACATGCTAGTTCTTTAGCTGCACTAAACTGTCTGTATGTATATCTGTATATACCTTGTCCTTATGGCTTGAGTCATGGCTGAAAGGGCTCTAATTCCTAATTTATTTATCCAGTTGACAAATAAATAGATTAAGGACAGCATGGCAGTTGAATGGTAAAATCTCTGCATCACAGCTCCATGTCTGGGGTACAGTTTTGACCTCTGGTTTGCAGCTTTTTCGGGTAATCTGTTTTTTTTTTTCTTTCTCCCTATTTTCTTTCCTTTTGGTATAAACCAAACTAAAACATTTTATCCATATTTTCCAAATTAACTACTTCCTACCATAACCTTCTAAACTATTAGCTTACCTTCAGTGGTTCTTCCTGGATGGCTTTCTTAATTAAGATTAAAATGGTTCACAAACCACTGTCCAAGTATAAAACTATAAACCTATAGCCAAATAGACCTTTTAGAAAATAGTTGCAAAGTAGACTAAAAAGCTGAATTTGTGGTTATAATTAGTCATAGAATGATATATAATTAATTTTGTACAGATGTTATACTTGTCATTTTCAGGTAGTTAAGTGCCTTGTACAGTTTTAAAGCACAGACATTGTTCTGAAAGTGTATTGCTTGTATTTAATATGAAGCCCTGTCATTGTAACAAATGTCTTTCAAGAACTCAACTATTGTGAAGGATTGTAGCATAATGTACTTTCAGTTAAATCCATAATATCTGTCCAAAAGAATTAAGTATGATCAATCTCTGTAAATAGTCTGTCTGTAATATGTAATGCTGTATCTGCTTACCCTTGGAGCTTTTCTCCCCGGGCCTCCACTGAAAATGGTCATGCATCCAGTCGGACTATCCCGGTCAACAAATGTAAAATAAAAAAATAAAATAAAAATAAAAATAAATAAATAAAAATGATCAATAAAACCTAAATTCAAAGCATTTGTTTAAGTGAGGTAGGTGTGCAAGGTGTTAAATATGAGGAAACATTAAGGGTACTGAGACTGTATGTCAAAATTAAGTGAGGAAATGGAGAGGCTATGATATTGGCTCACGAAGTTATGGATGGAATGGTGAAGGGAATTAATCCATAATGAAAGAACAGGACAAGAATATGGGACTTTTTTTTGCTTGCAAAAGTGATGAGCCACTAAAAAAGGTATGTAAGGGGTGCAATTTATTTATTTTTTTGCTTGAGAAGGTGGTGAGCTGCTAGAATAGTGTGTAAGAGGGGGGTCGTGGACAAAAAAAATCTATAAATGTATTTAATACAGCCTGGGCTGGCTAGGTACTTTATAACTCTTCCTCTGAGATTTTTTGTCTGTTTGTTTTAATATTCATGCGCATGTTTTGTTCATGTTAGAATTGTCACTGGTTTTGCAATTTCTTTTTTACTCAACCAAAATCTAGATTTGACAACAAAATAATTTATTTCTAGAAGTCTGCAGAGTTTGTTTGCCACTCATTACTGTTCACTGCTATATAGTCATTCCAGAGGTGAATATCCAATAAAATTTGCTGATAACATAGATAGAAGCATCAAACAACAAACTGACAGAGGCACCTCACTAATTGCATTTACCATGACATATCTGATGGGCCTGATATGGGCAAACCAAAAAGTGATAAACCTAAGTTCTTGCACCAGATGACTGTATTTCAGAGTGAAATGCAGTAGTGAAGCTTAACACTAGTGATGAAGGTAAGTTGCCAAAGCATTCTTCTCCAGTCTGGCCTGTTACACATATGCATAACGAAACTTCAAGCTTCAGAAGTAATGTTGCCATACAGATAATGTTAATAAGATCCTGAAGGACTGATATGGCCATGCCCAGACATAAACCTTCAGAAAGGGCATAGGACGTCCACAATTACTGCAGACAGAAGAAAACAGTATAGGTATTTCGAACACTTGCTTTTAGAAGATTAGAATGAAGATACTAAATGTAAGCTTCCTTTGAAAAAGGAGTGAGTATAGATAAAACCTTCATTTAACACAAAACAGGACATTTCATTTTGGGTGGGGGTTCCAATCAAGCAAAAGGGCCTGACCACAAAAACTAATTTTATTTTAACAAGTGGGAAATTAAAATCAATTCAGTAAAACAGTGCTAATTGTCATAACAGTCAACCCTTGGAATTAGTGTCTGCTAAGCAAGGGTAAAACTGATACAAAAAACTATGGGAAGCGTATGAAAAATCATATTTATTAGCTGAAAATGAATGCATGATCTTTAATCAAAATGTGCACAATTATGCTCCTGTCAAACTTTGCCTGTCATTTGTTTATATTGTGTTTATTTAGAGCTATATGTGACTATAGTGACAAGTTCCCAATATAACAGATAAAGGGACACATTTCCTGAGATTAAATTATATCAGCTATCTTATTCTTTCTGTTACATACATTACGAAAACTAGCCTGAAGAAGGCACTGAATTTATCAGGTCTACCAGAGTTTTGCAGACATTCTGAAGTAGCTCTCATTTTTCTTCCATCAACTGACAATACAGATGTCTTACTCCATGTACGTACAAATATTAATGTCACAAAATACTGCCCCATGTGCCTTACACCAGCCTAACATCCCTAAGAATGGTTCATAGGTAGTTACTAGGCAAGCAATCCAGGAGACCATTAAGGAGCCTACACCAAATTCCCAACTGCTCCAGAGCACTGTCTGGTTAAGTGACTTGCTCAAGGGCACACCATGGGTAAAAGAAGGCTAAGGGAATCAAACCCTGTATAAGAGGAAGTAGCTCATTAATAAATCAGAGACTCAATCTTGTGCTAACTGCCAGGCAAAAGCCTTCTAGTTCAGTGTCATGTTAAGTTAAAAGTTTTAGAAAAGTACACTGAAATGTCCCTAAGCCGCTTTGAGTGATGTTGAGGACTTTCACGGACAGAGATACAAAGGTGAAAGACCCTTCAGCAGTTGCTATTCCAGAGGAGACTCTTACAACTCTGTAGCTTTTGGAGTCATTTTATCCAAAGGGAATCACTAGATGCTCTTACATGGTGAAACGTACAAGTATGAGATGGCCACAGGCTAAACTGAGAATCAGGAAGTAAGAAGTACAAAAGTGTAGCTAATGACTTGTGTACAAAACAGCCATGTAGCTTTCACCCACTGGAACACTACTTGCTCTGTGTTCCTGACTGAATTCTGAACCTTTTGAAAAATAAGAGTAATGCACTGAGGACTGAATCTGAGCAGCTCCTTTATTAAAGCGAACTCCATTTACTTGAACTTGTTGACCTTATTTATTTAGCTCCAGTCCTCATTCAGCCATTTCCTATCAAAATGAAGAGGAGATGGCCCCAGTGGTATCTAGTGACTTCAAAGAAAAGGGGGGACTGCAGGAAGCAAGTAAATGGGTGTGGCAAACTGAAATGTGGTAAGACTCTATTGCAGCAGTTCAGTGACCTTTACCTGTGATGAAACAACGGATGTGGTCATCAAATTTCATCCACAGACTGCCTCAGTATGTACCCACTCATTATAGCCACTTTCCGGATTATACACACCTCACGTCTGACTGTAATAAATAAGGCCAAGCTTACTTCAAATGGAGCCTTATACAAAGGACTCCAAGGGCCCCCTGTTACATACTAGTCCCATCTGTACTTCCTCAGTGTCCTTCCCCTGTTATCCCCTCATTCTAGTCCTACAACATCCACATAGAATGCTTCTTTCTTGCTTTTTCACACTTTGTCTTACATTTTAGCATCCTCTCATGCTTTTAACACACCCTAATTGACCAGGAATTCTACTCTAATAAATCTAGAAGATGCAAGTCATAGGGTTCTAAATGCTTTAATGTATATTTCACAGCTTTTTTTTTTTAATATTAATAATGGCATGAAAAAAACATCATGAGTAAAGAAAGAAATTCAGTCTTAAGTTTTTATCTAAGTAAATGTAAGTTGTGTCTAAAACAATAACTAGCAAAGCTAGCAAAACAGTAGTTCCCCAAATACCTTTGAAGACAAATGCAAGGTTATACAATCCTATCTGGGAATAGCATCTGTCTTCCTGCCCCTTCAAAGAGATAGGTACCTTCTGTGTACCTCTCTGGTGTTAGATTGGAACAAATGCAAAAGTTCAAATATCCAGAGGCAGAGGCATACATTATACAGCTGTGGGTCTGGGAAAAGAAACTAAAGCACATGGATAACAACCCACAGGGAGACAGGGAGTACATGCAGACTCCACACAGAAGTAATCAAAGACAAAAACTCAACCAAAGAACCAAGACTGTTAGATGGCAATGCTACTCAATGAGACACTGCCAATAACAAGCTGCTGTCACACACATCCTCCTCAGACAGTCAGGTACTGAGTAAAACACAGATGTATGACCGTGATGGAGAGTGAAAACAATTACGGTGAACTTGCTACTTTGAGATACACAGGAATTGATCTTCTCAGTTCACTATTGTCAGAATACAGTGTGCAATCCCCCCACCCTACAAACGTCTCAATCTCTTATGTCAAAAATCAAGAAAGCCAAAAATAATGGTGGACAAAGGACCAAAATCAGAGACAGCTATGGCGGTTATATACTTACAAACTTGCTAAAACAATAGGCTTTGCATTAGTGTGCACTTTTGTTTTAAAGGTTTTTATGTCTAAAACTCAGATGCAATCCTTTTGATTTGCCTAATAAACCACAAATCTTACTTGGAGCAGACCAAAATATGACATAAAAAACAGGGACATTCTGCACAATCAGGGTTTGTTCAGAGTATCTAAGCAACCCCCCCCACCGCACACACACACATGACCATCAATTACAGCCACTTGTATGACTGTGACTGTATACCTCAGCTGTTTGTATAAAAAAGAATGAATACATGAATATCTTCCACACAGATATTAACAGTATACTGGCCGACGGATTCAGTGCCAACTTTACCCCACTCTCCCCCACCAAAGGATCAATCACAATACCAGCAGATTGCCAGGCACCCAGTATTACTGCTGCACAGGTTAAAACAGCACTGTCCAGGGCCAAGAATACAGCTTCTATGGGACCTGACAATATACCTGACTGTGTTCTACATGAACTGCAGAGTAAACTGGCACCTCACTTGTGTGCCCTGTTCAATCACAGCCTCACCTCAGGCTTTGTCCCTACCGAATGGTACACTGCTACAGTCGTCCCTCTCCACAAAGGAGGAGTGACTACAGACCCTGGGAACTATCGCCCCATTAGCCTGACAAGTCTGATATGCAAGGCTATGAAACACATCATCATGGACTTAATAAACAAAGATATAGGGAACCTCCAAAATTTGGATCCCACACAGTTTGGTTTTGTGAAGGATAGATCATGCCTGCTCAACCTGGTCGACTTCTTTGAGTCAGTCAACAGAGCTGTGGATGAAGGCAAGGTGGTTCATACAGCCTACCTTGATCTGGCCATGGCCTTTGATACAATTCCCCACTCAGGAATCATAGAAAAACTCACTAAGCTAGGCATCAACCCCTATATCACTAGATGGGTTGCAAACTGGCTCACAGATAGAACCCACAGTATGAAAGTAGCTGACTCCAAGTCAGACTGTCAACCAGTCACGAGTGGTGTTCCACAGGGTTTGGTTTTGCGTTCTCTCCTGTTTCGTATCTACTTCTCTGAAATTCAGGCCAACACAAAGGGACTCTGGCTGACAACGTTCACAGTCGATTGTAAGTTGGGAGCCATAATGAACTCCCCAAGTGATGTTGACATCCTACAGAAAGGCCTCACTGAGACCAATGACTGGTGTCAGAA
Organism: Protopterus annectens; assembly: GCF_019279795.1. Taxonomy (NCBI): domain Eukaryota; kingdom Metazoa; phylum Chordata; order Ceratodontiformes; family Protopteridae; genus Protopterus; species Protopterus annectens. Next base: position 643,832,745 of record NC_056737.1, read on the forward strand.
CCATGGCCTTAAGCTCAATGCCAAAAAATGTTTTTTCATCCCTTTGGGAATAACCCGGTTCCCATGAATTATCACATCAATGGTAGTCCACTGAACACAGAAGGCGTCATAAGAGATCTAGGAACACAGGTTGACAGCAAACTCTCTTTTGACCACCATATCACCACTGTGGTCAGAAAGTCCTTCTATGTGGCACATCTCATTACTAAGGATTTTGCATCCAGGAATAAAGAGGTTGTTGCCTCCCTCTACTCTACTCTCATCAGGCCAATCATCGAGTACAGCGCCCCATTTGGCATGTACTTCACTAGACACCTACAACTGGAGAGGCTGCAAAAATACCTCACAAAGAGGATCTTAGGCCTTAAAAACTTGTCCTATATGGACAGACTCAAAAAACTCTAACTATTCTCTGTCTCATATCGCTGCTTGACTTACAAAGCCATGTCTGACCCAGCTCTGTTAGAAATGCTACATCTAAAGAAATCCCAATCCCTCCACACTACATGCTCCATAGACCTCAACCTCATTACCACAATCAACAGATCAAGCAGGAGGAACAGGTTCATAACCCAGAGACAGTCCATGCTATGGAATAGACTTCCCATACATGTCAAGCGGAGTGCCTCATTGGCCCTCTTCAAGAGAAATCTTAATGAGTGTATGGGAAATAGAAAAGTCACCCCAGGGATCACTCCAGTGGCTCTACTTGACAGAGGCACTAGGAACAAAGGTTGGGTGGCATGATGCCAGGGTAATCCTATGGGCTAGGCTTGTAAAGGCTCCAGGACCATTAGCCTAGTACACCCCTATGAACCTATGACTTACTGCCATCAGAATGTAGTGTGCAATCCATTGTAACACCCCCCCCCCCCCAAAAAATGCTTTTCAACTCTGTCTATCAAGGTCTAGCCTATCGGGACCTTGCAAGGCCTTTGACACCATCCCCCACTCTAGAATCATAGATAAACTTACTAAACTGGCCATTAATCCCTATGTCACTCGATGGGTTGCCAACTGGCTTACTGACAGAACCCACACTGTAAAAGTAGCTGACTCCAAATCCAGCTCCAGATAAGTGACAAGTGGAGTACCTCAGGGTTCAGTCCTGGGACCTCTCTTGTTTGGCATCTACTTCTCTGAAGTACAGGCCAACACTAAGGGACTCTGGCTAACAAAGTTCACAGATGACTGCAAACTGGGAGCCATTATCGAATCCCCAAATGATTTGGATACTCTAAAAAGGGCTTACAGAAACAGATACTTGGTGCCAGAGCCATGGGCTCAAGCTCAATGCCAAGAAATGTATAGTTATCCCCTTTGGGAAAAATCATGCACCCGTGAATTTCCACATAGGTGGCAGTACACTAAACACCGAAAGTGTGATAAGGGACTTAGGGACACAGGTGGACAGTGATCTCACCTTCAATAACCACATCGCCACAACAGTCAGGAAATCCTTCTATGTGGCACACCTCATCACTAAGGGCTTTTCATCCAGAAAAAAGGTCATTGTTCCACTGTACTCATCCCTCATTAGACCTATTATAGAATACAATGCCCCATTTGGTATGTACCTCTCAAGACATCTGCAACAACTGGAAAGGCCGCAGAAATACTTCACTAAAAAAATCACAGGCCTAAAGCAGATGCCCTATGCTGACTGCCTTAAAAAACTCCAGCTATACTCTGTCGCATATCTTCTACTCCGAGGCGATCTGCTTAACATACAAGGCCATGTCAAACCCAGAACTGTTGGACATGCGACACTTCTAAACCTTGTCATCACAATAAAAAAAAACATGCTGGAGGGATAGATTCCTGACCCAGAGACTCCCCAGACTCTGGAATAGATTGCCCATACATGTCAAGCAGAGCACCTCTTTGGCCCTCTTCAAAAGGAACCTTGATGATTGGATGGGAGAAAGGAAATTCACCCCGGGGATCACATCAGTCACCCTGCTAGACAGGGGTCCAGGGAAGTAAATAGTGTGGGAAGAAATAGCCAGGGAATTGTTATGGCTAGGCTTGTATAGGCCCTAGGGCTGATAGCTTAGTACCAACCTATGAACATATGAACCTATAAGAATCAGTTAGAAAGCTAAACAGAAAAAGAAGACACAGAAGCAAAATCACAGACAGATAGTGCCTTTATATACTTCTGAAAGTTGGTGGAATAATTGGATTTGTATTAGCATGCTTTTGTCTGAAGGCTAAGTTTGAAACTTAAATGTATGCTATTATTTAGCAACTGTAATCTTTACTGACTTATCAGAACATCACACATTAAAAAAAAGTCTGATATGTGAGGTAAAATCAGGAACAGTTGAGAGCTTCATGCCCTTCCCCCAACATGCATAGATACACACACACACACACACATATATATATATATATGTGTGTGTGTGTGTGTGTGTGTGTGTGTGTTTGTGTGAGTATATATGTGTATGTGTATATATATATATATATATATATATATATATATATATATATATATATATATATCTATGGGTCTACCTGTTATTACTGAAAATTCACTTCACCGAACTTCTAAAAACTGAGATGACTTTGCTGAACACTTCCGTGCATGAACTCTCGGATAACCAGAATTTTACTCTGAGAAAGTAACCACTTGGCCACCATGGTGAACTTTGTTCTTTTCCCCACTGCAGTGCGATCTCGAAGTTGGAATATTTAGTTGGGGGAGGTCGAAGCCCCCCACTTGGGTGCGATTGATTTGCTTTTTTCGTTACGTGGTCATGGTGTCAAGTGGTTCCTTTCTCCGAGGAAAATTCCAGTGATCCAAGAGTTCATGCATGTAAGTATTCTGTGAAGTTGTCCCTGTTTTTAGAAGTTTGGTGAAGTTGCTTTTCGATAAAAAGAGGTAGACCCATATATATATATATATATATATATATATAATATATATATGTGTGTGTGTGTGTGTGTGTGTGTACATATATATATATATATATATATATATATATATATATATATATATGTGTGTGTGTGTGTGTATATATATATATATATATATATATATATATATATATATATATATATATATATATACACACACACACACACACACACACACACACACACATATACACATTTAACACTTATTTCTTTTACTTTTAATCAGGCTGTCTGTGATCTAATAGGCAGAGCTCATTGTTGCTTCATGCTGTAGACCTGTGAGAAGCTCTTTGAGTGATGTTTCCAACATCCACAACAGTCTTCCAATTGATGGAGCATGTCTACTCGGGTCTGATGTTGGGCTGCTTTCAAAACAGCCTGGCAAGCAGATTTAGATGAGGTTTGCTTGTTTTCTTCAGAAATCCTTGAAACTCTGCACATGCGTGGGGTTCTGAACACCTGGGACAAAACAAATGTCAGGAATTTAAATTACAGTCAACATCCTGAATTGAAATTAAGACAATTTATTTTCTATTTCTTTTTAAATGGGGGGCTGCAGCCTAGCAGTCAGTACCACAAACTGACCCTGGATGACCAGGAAAGGCTAAATGAAGAGCAAAACAACTCTGCTCTGTAGCTCCCACCTTGAATTACTTCCCACCACCTCACTTTATGTATGTGCTGCCCCATGAAATTGCTTGAGTCATGGTACAACTTTGAGCTCTGTGCCTTACTCAGTGGAAGGACAAATGCTAGAGCTTAGATGAAAGTATAACCACCTCCTAAAAGACAAACTGGCATTAAATTTACATTATTCCTGCTAACAATCAGTGCTCGCTATAAGGAGTGCTGTGCATTAAGAGAGAAATCCGCTGTGAGAAATCAACTGGATAAGCTCTTTTCAGTGTTTGACAGACTTGAAAGACTGTACAGTGCAATCTGTATGATCATTTGGAAGGTATACACTCCATATAATCAAACATTCATAATATCATCTGATCTTTTCTGCAGCTGTTAAGTTTGTGTGAGATTGTGAACAGTGGGGATCGAGGAACTTGACCTTTCCCTACTCAGAATTGGTGTGTGTGTGCGTGTGCGTGTGTGTGTGTGTATATATATATATATATATATATATATATATATATATATATATATAACATAGGGGCACAAACCCCTCACATGGGGGGAGGTCTTGCCCCCTGAATGCACATGAGGTCTGGAAGGGGTTATTTTTATGTTTTAATTATTTTGGATCTAAGTTTTTATTCAATGTATTTGCTAGTATATCCCTTGGAAAGTATTTTCTGCATGAGGTGGTGAATTAGCCACCCATTTTTTGTTTGTTTGTTAGCCCCCCCCCCCCCCAATATACACACATATATGCAAAAAGTGGTCTACAACAGACAGAAAGCACTCCTAGGTGTGCAAAGTGGGCCTGCACTATCTCCTGAAAGAAATCCTCAAGAGTAGATTTTGGAAGAGTTTGAGGTTAACTTTTTTTTTGTAATATGATTTTTATTACAATTTTCAATATACAAATACAGATACAAATATAAGAAAATCAGACAGTTAAAAAAGACAAAAGGAATTGCATTCACTAGCATTGTTTGCTTGTTGTCAGATACAATCAACATAGACTGCAAGAAGAATTATTAACATTTGCTAAGCAATTGCTTATAGTTTAACAATGGACCATAGGAGGAAATATTTGCAATTGCACATAATGAGTTAACACTTATAAGAATATGTACCTGTATAATTAAAACTAATTTTAACTAACTATATACAATATAGACACTCAATTGTCACTAAATGGAATTTATCAACATAGAGAAAGTTGGGTATTACTACTTCCAATAGAGGTTTAATTGTGATGATAGATTTTTACTATAACCTTAAGTGGAATGGTTGGAGATTGACAACCTCGACTTGTAAATTAAAAACAAGTGGTGTCACATTATAAGAGGGGAAACAGTTTAAGTGAGGGGGAGATAAAGGCAAAAAAAAAAAAAGAATTAAAGATGAGAGAGAATCTAGTATAGAACTTCTATAAGGTTACTCCAGTATTTTTGGAAGTATTTCATTTTCTTTTTGCTTATTGTACTTAGTTTACTTGCCATAACATACTTGGTAGCCATAGATTTAAACTCCTTCCAAGATGTTTTGGACGTATCAAGCCTGTTGAGTGTAATATAGGTTTTGAGTAATGCACAAAGTGTTACAATTATATGTTTAGACTCAAAGTTATAGGAACTAGGACATATATTCAAGATTGCCAGTTCCCAGGAGAGTATTGACTTCATATATCCCATTGTCTCAAGTTGTGCTCTCAAGAAGCACCACAGTTTGTAGGCATTTTTACAGGACCAAAATATATGAATGGTGTCAGCTACTAAATTGGGACAAGTTGGGCAGAGAGGTGAAATGTTTGGATTAATTTTACTCAGGAATAGAGGCGTATGATAGGCATTGTTGTTTATCATAAGCTGAGTATATATTAATTTTTTGATGGGGGTTAGTTTTATTGTTATGTCAATCGCGTCAAGTTTTTGGTCAAATGTTATTTCCTTGTTTTGGCTTTCCCAGTACTTGGAGTATAGAATTTTGTCTTGATGTTTTATTTTTGTTATTAATCTATAGGTGATTGAAAGCATTTTAGACCTTAATAGAAGCCGAGTTATTAATTGCTGATAGATCTGAAACTCTAAAGGCGTGATTATGATCTTATCTGTATTCAAGGTTATTAGGTATAATATTTGTTTGACAGTTGTATAGTATTTTTTGTTGACTACCAATGATGCTGTAATTGATTCATATGGAAGATCTTTGATTTTATAAAAGTCCCAGACTATACAATTCTTGATAAGAGGGAATTTATCTAGATTTAGCATTTTATTGTTTAATTTAAAGTTAGGATTTAAGTGAATAGGTTGAGCCATTGTTAAGGATTTTTTCAAATCAAGAGATGTTATAAGCTTTTGAAACCCTATAATATTTTTTATTAATGTAGGGTGAATCTTAAAGTCTGTGAGAGTTTTGATATTAAGGAAAATGGTTGCTTTAGGATTGAGTTTGGAAGTTATTAGTTGCAAATGGTAGATTTTTATCCATAGGGGATTCCAATCTTTATTTAAAGGGTGGTAGTTGGTTATGTGTATAATACGACTGGCATTTATTATATGGTAGTATATTAGAAAATCAGGGAGGCAAAGGCCTCCTTTTTCTTTGGGAAGGGTTAGTTTAGTATAGCTAATTCTAATGTTTTTGGGGAACCATATACATTTTCCTAGTGTAGTATTCAATTTCGAGAAGAAACTGTTTGGAATGTTCTGGTTAAGGGCATAGAGATGGAATAGAATTTTGGGGAGAATATTCATTTTTATAATAGATGTCTTTGAGAGGAGAGAGAGATTCAGATTTTTCCATCTTGAGAGATCTTCCACAACTTTAGACCACGTTTTATACAGATTATTTTTAATTAGGTCCTTTTGGGGATGAGTAAATGTTATGTCCAAATATTTGAGTGAATAATTAACTTTGATCTTTGTTTCAGGTATGAAAAATTCTTTAGGCCTGAGGGGATTTAGCAGATATATTATTGATTTATTTGGGTTGATGGCATAATTTGAAATTTGTGAAAACTTATCAATGGTGCTTAGGATTTTTTTCTAGGTCTGTTGAGGGAAATTCAAAGTAAATATTTAAATCGTCTGCAAAGGTAGTATATTTCACTAGAACTTTGGAGATATAAACCGAGTGATGAAATGTTTTTTGACTTAGTTTTAACAGGAGGACTTTGAGATAGAGATTAAATAAGTAAGGTGAAAGCAGACAACCCTGCCTTGTACCATTAGTTATTTGAATTGGATTTGAATTCTTTTTGTTTATATTTAGTGTGGTGGATGCCCTATTATAAAGAATTGCAACCATATTGATGTATTCATCAGGGATCGCAAAGCGTTTCATAATTTTGAAAAGAAAATGTAAATTTACCCTATCAAATGCTTTTTGAGCATCTAGAGAGAGCGTGCATATTTGGGTGACTTGTTGTTCATTGTCATACTGGATATGGCTTCAATGGTCAGAGTATTGTCCCATACATGTCTGTTATTCATGAATCCTAATTGGTCATGTGATATGATGTGTGGCAGTATATTTTTTGTGCCAGTACTGAAGACAAATTTTTTATATCAAGATTAATTAAATCAACTGGACGGTAGTCATTTGGGTTGAAGATAATGTCATTGGATTTTTGTATAAATATAGTCTTGGAATTATTAATGTATAAGTCAGATATGCCAAATTGAATTATATAATTGTAGACTTTGAGAAGGAAGGGAGCCAAGAGTTGCTTAAAGGACTTATAAAATTCTGAAACATAACCATCTGGGCCTGGAGCTTTGCCTAGTTTTAGTTTGTTTATGACTAAGAGAATTTCATCAATGGCTATAGGTGCCTTTAGTGATTGCTTATGAGTGTCATTTATTGTTGGGAACTGTAAGTAATCTAAGAAAAGATCAATAAAGTTCTCCCCACCGAGTGATTGGGGTCCATAAATTTCTTCATACACCCCTTCAAAAATCTGTATGATTTCTTTGTCTGTGAAAAAGGACTTACCATTATGGTTAATTTGTTTTATTCCAGTAGGTGAGGGGTTGATATTTATTATCCTGGCCAGGAATCTAGAGGGAGTTTCAGCCCATTCAGCGTATCTGTGAATAAGTCTGATCTCCGTAACAGAGTATTGTTTTAGGTGTACTTTGTGTAGTTGTTTTTGCAGGGAGATCATCTTTTTTTCAACATCTATAGAGAACTTAGTTTGCAGTTCTGATTCTAGTCTTTTTAGTTCGAGTTCTATTGTCAAAGTATGCGATTTGAGTTGTTTTTTAATTAGAGATGCTTTTTGGATAAGGATACCTCTGAGGGTGGCTTTAGCTGCAGCCCACTGGATGTCAAGGGGAATATCTGAATTGTCAAAATAATTTGTTGTGTGTGATAGGAATTCTTGGATTTCTTGATAGAGAATCTTATTTTTTAGGAGATTAGAGTTAAAAGACCAGTTTGAAGGTATGTGCTTATCAGGGTTAGGTCTATAATTATTTATGTTGAGATTAATTTTGGCATGATTAGAAAGGGTTCTAGGATCACTACTGTATGCTATTTCATAAGCTGAAAAGAGTGTTGAGATTAAAAAAAAAATCTATCCTAGACCAGGATTTATGATATGCTGAGAAAAATGTATATTTACTGACTGAAGGGTCTTTTCTGAAAGATTCAAATGGATCAAACAGATTAAAATCATCTATTATATCAGCTAGGAGGTTGGTAAGAGCTTGTTTGTTAGCTTTACATGTCCTGTCCAGTTCAGGTCTGTTAGTCATGTTCCAATCCCCATCTAGAATCAGTAGATGGTTGTGGAATTTTTCAAGGAGTGAGTAGATTTCATATAAGAAAGAGGACTGTTATAAGCTAGGTCCATAGACATTTACTATAAGGATTTCTTTATTGCAGAATGGAATAGAGCATGTTAGGTAACACCACCTTCAGTTAAGGTCCCAACCACTAGCTATTAATGAGCCTTTAAAAGAGTTTTTAATAATTATGACTACCCCTTTGGAATCCGTGCAGCTATTATTTGTTTGATCCATTTCTTTTTGGTACCCTTTTCCCAATGACCCTTTGTCATGTGAGGTTCTTGAATAAGAGTTATTTTGAAAGTAGATTTGTGAATTAGATGTAATACCAGGTTTTTTTATTATTATTTTGTAAACCTTTAATATTCCATGAATCTATCGAGACCATAAGGAAGTTGTTTTGGTGGTTTGACAGACATTGCTAAAGTTAGACAGCATAAAATGAGAAGGGGTGACTGAGTTATATAGGAATACATAACAAAGGTGGAAGTAGCTAGAATTGCTTTTAGATAAATCAAATATATAGTAACAATAAGATATAGTGACAACTCCCCCTTTCAGACCTCCCCCCGTACTTAGCCACACCCTACTATCTGAAAGAGATGCAAGAAAACTATTTACAAATCTATTATACAAAAATTTTCTATCATTTCAAAATCCAACTGACTACACACACTAAACTTCCTGCTCTAAGTTAACATTAACTAATTCACTAATTAACATAAATTATGAGCCATCACGTGAATAAGCTCAACAGGAGGAAATAACAAAATCCTCATTATACTGATAATGTATTTTAAAGAGAATTTTAAAGGCAGTCATAGCAAGTAGTATAATATTATTTATTTCCAATATCCAGCAGATAAGATCTAAAATGAAGGCGTTCATTAGACAAGTGTAGCATTCTGAATCCAGATTATACCTTTAATCATTTTACTTGCATTAGTTGCTGGATACTATTATAACTTGATGGTTTTAAATACCAGTAAGTACTAAGCGAGGATGAGACCATGAGTTGAATATATATTGATATTATATTGAACAAATTTGGAATAGCTTTGAAATTTGTAACATACATTATGACCTTTCTGCGAATACCAGATATTGTAACAAGTTCCATTCTGTGGTTTCTAGGGACAGGAAGAACAAAACAGACAGTCTACAGTGATCATGGAGGTTCCAATGGCACTCTTTGCCCAACATTTTGTAACCTTTACCCATTATAATTTGGCCTTTCTTGTGAGCCACGAAGAGGTTGTACAGTGTCTCCTAAGGCAGGAGGTTGTTAACTTTGAAAAGATCATTTAGCTACTTCTGATTTTGTACTGCACTACTTGTGGGCTGGATCTTGGGCCTACTGTGCTGCTTAGATATATATATATATATATATACTCAGTGATCCGTGTATAAAGGTTTGCTACAGCACAGATGCAACTCACCAGAGTTGTTAACAACCCGTTTCCGGCCAGAGATAAACTGTTTTTATAAATTTGGGTCTTTTGTGGTCTCTCAGCTGGTTTTAACATGGCTGAACATCTCACCACCTTGGTATACCCAAAAACCTACTTTGGATTATCTAGTGCAGTCTTTGAGTGACTTGCCTCTGAACACACATGACACTTCTTTTTTCTTTCCCCTTGAGAAGCAGAATCCCAGTCCATATTCAGTCAACTTATATTTACAACATATGTGCTGTCATTTGTTGATTTAGTTTAAAGACAAAGGTTAGAGAACTACTACTATACAATTAATACTCGCCAATATCTAATTCCCGGGAGGAGTCTGGAGTACTCCAGTCTTAATGAAAGCTGGTACACATCATATCCCGAATAAGTGTTAAACAGCTCAAATGCAACTCATTCAAGATTACTACAAAGGCCAATCATACCACACTTTGATCTTCCACATTTCCTACCCTGTTTCATTATATTATCTACAGAGGTAAGTTTGTGCCTAAGGAGTATAGTGTCAGTGTAATTTCCCAGTGATGAGCTCACATTTCAAGACTTTGTGCTGGTAGCTCACAAATGATGTCATTAATTCAGCAATACTTCCTGACTTAAACACCTGCTTCTTCTTACAGAACTTGCTGTTGCATGCAATGCTTATCAGTCATATGGATTACAGTAATCTCCTTTGTCTAGGGTTTCCTAAATCTGAGTTTGACAGACTGAAATGTATGCAGAATATGGCTGCAAGACTCCCTGTTGGAGTCCGATTGTGCTCATGTTAAGATGATCTTGCATGCCTTGAACTGTCTCTCTCTTAGGTATAAAATCATACTTAAAATAGTATTTAGAGCCCTGCGTGTTCATGGTCATACCTATTTAATAGAGTTTTGGTGTCCCACTAGCTTTCTTGTAATCTCTTCTCAGCTAGCTTGAAACTGCTAGTAATCATCACATTAAGGCTTAAATCTTCTTGGCTTCAGTGCTTTCTGAATCAGGTTCCTGACCTGTGGGATTCACTAACTTGGCATCAAAGGAGCATTGTTCCTGAGGTAAAAAGAAGAGAAACTTTGAAAAAGAACATCAACATAATGAGAACAGCAAGGGCGTTTTACTATAATTTCATTATAGACTGCCACAAAAGAAGGCTTAAAGAATAAGGATGCAAGAGAGCCACTGAAAGCAGAAACACCATAAAGCTAAATTCATACATAATGACAAAGATATCTATGGAAATCCTTAACCTGTCAGCATTTGATATGGATTGTGCCACAGCCATGACTAGGGTAGAGTAAAAATAGCAGCTGTCTCAGGCACAAACTGTCCCAGGGGCATGATAAGCAGGTGCCAATACTTGGAGAGGACAGGATTTTTGGTCGTCAACATTGAGAAGACTTTTTTTTTATTAATCCCAACGTTGACTTAAAGGGGTGCTAGTGTGGGGAAATTACACATTGCATCAGATGACCAGCTACAGTTCTGTTGACAATGGAGGAATTAGATAGTAGGCAGGTCCAATAATTATAGTACTGCCTTAAGGGTTTACAGAAAAGACAGATTAAAGAGATTACTTTTAGACAGGAGGTCAAGTCTATAACATATATCTTTTTGTGTGTGTATTAACATATATTTATACTTATATATATTTTTTGAAGGAAAGCCAGTTGATGAAGGACCAATGGGTGACTGACCATATGGAATTTGCTGAGTGAGTGAGTGAGTGAGTGAGTGAGTGAGTGAGTGAGTGAGTGTGTGTGTGTGTGTGTGTGTGTGTGTGTGTGTGTGTGTGTGTGTGTGTGTGTGTGTGTGTGTGTGTGTTATAAATTTAGTGATTGACAGAATGATCAGGCATCACCTTTGACTTTCCTTAAAAACACAGAAATACAGTGTTTTTGCAGGGGGGGCATGTCCACTGTACCATCCACATCTCTCCTGGATTCCAATATCCAAGACCTCCCATCAGTGGGGAAAGGGGACATTTCTGTGTCCTTTCTGTTTTGCAATCTTGCATAAACACATTGCTCCCTGTCAATGAACCCATAGGTAGTGAATCAACAGGGAAATCAGAGGAACTAGTTTGTTAGCCTATTATATGCCAAAGTTTAAGAATGGTACAGACACTGAGTGATACAGATGAAAATTAACCTTAACTGTGTAGATGAAAACAGAATGAACAGACTACATAAACTTCTTAGTGAATACAGAACTGTTTAATATTGCTGGGAGAAAAAAAGGACCGCTGAAACAAAGTACAGACCAAAGAAGACCCCAGCAACAAACCTTCAGTGGAAGATCCATGCAAAGGTTTCATTTAATATCATTTGATATTTTGTATACCACTGACTTCCAGTAATATTGATAAAAATCTAGATGTATTGCAAATCTTCATAATTACTAACACACAACTAGCAAAATCTTCACTATGGTGCATTACACATGGTATACATTTTTTTGTCTCAACCATGACATTTTACTTCAAGCTCCTCAATAAATGTCATTCATTCAGCTTTAAAAATGAGAATGTTAGTATGAAAATATGCATAAGTGAAAAGATAGCAGTACTTTCTAGACAAAACCCAGTGCCACTTGTTTTCCAAAACCCTGCCTTTTCTGAGTGGCATTAGTGAATACAGTAATTATGCCTTTGACTCAAGCAAGTGATGGAGCTACTGAGAGGTTACTTGGTAGACAAACACCAGTGTCTACTAGAATATCCCAGAGGAATACATGTAAACAAACCCTCATATCTATTTGGCTATGTACGATCACATCACAGGTCACTTAAAAGGAATAATGTATACAGACCTTTGCTACTGGAAAATTTTTAAATTTAACAAAATTGTTCTATTTACAGTTGTGAAAGAATATGGATATTTGCCATGAATATATAAACGTGTACGAAAAATATGTATATAATAAATTTCAATTGACTTTATTTAATATAATGCATGTAGGAGCATTGATCTTAAGTACAGGTATATTCTAATAGTATGATGCAGAAAACACTATGGATATAAAGCTGGAAAGAAAAGAAAAATTCAGCATGTCATGAAACTGAATGCTTTTGCATTAAGTGTTACTACACTGAAACTCTAAGGTGAAAGTTAAACATGTTGCCCCCATTAAAAAGGAGTGATTCAATGCTCTTCACAGCTGGATGTACAATCCCTCATGGAAGATTTGGCATCACGTTAAGCTAAACATTCAAAAAGTGCACTGGAAGAACTTCCAGAAGCCTTTACATGTTACTGGTACATTCCTGGATAAAGATCCATCACTCAGCACACTTCTGAGACTACCGACACGGGGAGTGTATGTTAAACCTCTGGGTGACATTTTCCCCATAAAGCATCACAAGATGTGACTTCCAAGATGGCTGCACATTGACTAACAGCTCTAGCTTTCCCAGTGTGAAAACAGAAACTCAACAGAGTAGGCCAGTAGACTTTTATGTTTATGGGTAAATTTCAGTAACTGGCTATTAAGTGTACTGCCTGGATGCCAGGAAAAAAGAAATCTGGAGCATCTGGTAAAAAATCAGCTACAAAAAGTGAGGAAGAAACACTGACTGGGGAAAGTTCTGCAGGTGTTCAGCAAAAAGCAATGCAACATCCAGACCTAACTTCCAGTAAACTACAGGAAGATATAAGACAACTGCACACAGACCTGGTTAAATAAATGAAACACTGATGGAGTATATCAACACAAACCACATAAGGCTGGAAAAAGTGGAAGAAGCTTTAAACAGATATTCAGATGAGGTGATAAAGCTGCAAAAATAAGAGGTTGAAATAAAAAAAAAAGGCTGGCTGAATATGAGACTGCTCAGGAAGAGATGTTTCAAAAACTAATAGAATTAATGGACAACGTACATAGGGAAAACCTGAGATTTTCAGCTATACCAGAGAAGCTGGAAGGAACAGACTGCATTAACTTTATTAAAGCACAAATAAGTAAGTGGGCTGGTAATCCACAGCAGGAGTTGTTAGTTGAAAGGACACATCATGTGTATGCTCCATACCTGGCTATGAAAAAGCAACCTAGACCTTTAATAGTAAAGATGAAATCCTACCAGCAGAAGGAGTTGAGTCTGACAAAACTTTGGCAGAAATACAAAATACTAAAAGTGGAAGACAGCAGAGTGTTTGCGGAGAATGATTAATCATTGTACACCAGGAAGAGGAGGAGTAAATTCATTCTACTATTCGGGGAATGTAAAGACACACATGCGAGATTCAAACTGCTGTACCCAGCTGTCTTCAATGTATTTATTCTTCCCTGGAGGGACAAAATCATTTTGATAAAGTATATGCTAAGGAGGAAATACAGAAGTTTGTGCAGCAACAAAAAGTAAGTTGTGAATGAAACAGGAGATTCTGCTTCTTGTTTTTTTTTGGTAATAAAGACCACAGAGAGACTATACTTGTGAAACCTTTTCCACTGTTTCAAACCAAAATGTTGTAGAGAAGGAAGGGAGTATGAGAGTTGACAAGAAGATTTGAGAGTGCATTGGAAATGAAGCAGAAACAGGATTTAGAAGATGAAGATGAACAGCAATAAAACCAGTAACTCAATGTGGGATTACAGTGTAATAATTATATTTGTGAAATATCACAGAACAGAAAATCTTTTGAAATATTGTACTTTTTCATAATTTGTTGGACTTGTCAGGGACTCTAAAGGATAAGACCTACTTCATTTCATTAATGTTCACAAAATGCTTTGGTGAGGGGAAGAGAGGGGAGAAAGTTAACTGTAGGTAAAGAAAACATTTTTTGTTAATAGTACTATTTATTGCAGTGTATGGTTTTCTTTGCATGGTATAAAGTAAAGATTTCCAAGTTATTTGTAAGTGTAATGAGGATTATAAATAGGCGCTGTTCTTCTTTTTTTTTCCCTTTCTCAATTCTCTCTTTCTTCATGTTAAGTTTTAAGAAATGTAGGCAATGCAATGTAGAAAAAAGCCTAGTTAAAAGAACATGACAAAAGAAAAAATAATGTGCTTTTTCTCATTCTTGCATGAGGGAATGACAAGATTAAGGACCTTAGATTGATTTAGTAACAAGTTTGAAGAGAAATCAAGTAAATGAGAAAGAATATTGAATATTATGAGGCTTTTCTTTCCTAGCAAATGAATGTATGCTTAGTAGCAACACTGTATCTGGCCCTTATGGCTCCATGGAAACAATCTGATAAAGAGAAACTGGTTACAGTCTGGTGGAGAGTGGTTGGCTTGGGAAATAAAGAAAGAAAAGAGAAACTGGCTAGGAGATAATGTTCTCTGAAAGCATTCAGGTCCAACCATTTTTGGCAGAGGTTGCAGAGCCGTGGACAGATGAAGTGGAAGGTGCCTATGGAGAACAACAACAACACACAAACCTTGAAGAGGATGTGGCAGGGCAACCACGAACGCTGATATGGAATATATCAAAATGGACCTTTTCAGCATTGGAGTTAGCTGTACTTCAAAAAGGTATGACTTTCATACCATCGGACAGAATGTCCCGGACTGATAATGTTACTGAATGTAAAACCTTCACACGTAACATTATGTTGAAGCTTTTATATGATGGGGAAGTACAGGACACTGTCGGTTCTGTCAACAATTTTAAAAGACCTAGTAGTTATGTTCCTATGGCTAATGGTGTTGTTGAAACATATGAAAAAATGTGCTTGAAGGATATTTATAATATCTATGATAACAATATTAAAACTAAATGTTTTTGTAATTTGAATGTCTATGAAAAGCAAGCACTAGATAATTTACGACAAGATGCAACTATTTCCATTAGACCAGCCGATAAGGGAGGTCTGTTAGTAGTCATGGACCATTCTTAGTATAGGATGGTCATGTTAGACATGTTAAATGACCCTACAGCATATGAAAATATTACACATAGGGATGTCGAGAGTTGCATTACTTCCATTCATAATGGATTGTTTGAATGTCTCCAATGCCATAGTATTGATCAGGAACTTTTTAAGTATTTCCTGGTAAAGGAACCCCTTATACCTATAATTCAGGGTCTTCCTAAAATTCATAAACATCATACTAAACCACCAATTAGGCCAATAGTGGTGGGGGGAGGATGGGCTACAGAGCCTTATCACTCTATATTGAGCAACAACTTAAACCAATAATTTTGAAGAACAAACATATTTTAAGGGACACTAAACAGTTTCTAGAGGACCTCTATGATTCTGTTGAAAATAAATTACCCTCCGACACCTGCATCATGGCAACCTTAGATGTGCAATCGTTGTTTACAGTTATTCCCAACTGTCAAGGGATAGATATGCTTAAACGATACTTAATTGATGATGGTACTTATGATGCAAGTAAAATTGATTTAATATGTTTCCTGTTAGAAATGGTTCTAGAAAATAATTTGTTCCTTTTTGAGGATAAGTTTTTCAGGCAACGAGCTGGCGTGGCTATGGACACATCTTGTGCAAATAGCTACGCCAACTTGGTTATGGCCACTTGGGAAAAGGAATTTGTGCTGAAGAAAGACATGGGTTTTACTATCACATTCTTTTGCCAATTTGTGGATGACCTCTTCTTCTTTTGGGAGGGGGATATGTCCAGTTTCACCCAGTTTGTGGAATTCATCAACAATACCACTGTGTTTTTGAAGTTCACAGCTAATACTTCCCATACATCAATTGAGTTTCTAGATGTATGTGTTTGTAGATCTGTGCAAGGAGATTTCATCACAGAAATATACAGGAAGGAGTGTTATAGGAATACCTATTTGAAATGTAGTAGTATGCACCCCCAGCATATTTTCAAGAATGTAATGAAAGGGCAAGCACTGAGAGTGTCAAGGTTAGCAGTTAATGATGGGAGCTTTGATGGAGCACTTGCAGATCTTGGTAAATCTTTCATTGAGAGAGGTTATTCTAAGGAAGAAGTTAATATGACCATTGCACAGACACAGTGTAAGAACAAGTCTAGGTAGACCATACTTTTGTAAGATAAAAAGGGCAACCACTGAAGCCAACCCTAGGAATGAGTACATGAGATTTCCAGTGACTTATTCCAACAACATTAATTTGTTGAAAAATGTGTTTTCCAAGAACTGGAACGTTCTCTGTGCTGATAAAAGAATAAGACAAATGGTTGGTAATGTTCCACACTATGCCTTTAAAGATAAGAAATCTCTCAAGAGAATCCTCTGTGGCCCTAAACTGAGCCATGGGGAAGGTACCCAGACTCAAGGGTCTGGATATGGTACTTTACCATGTAAAGAATGCAATTTCTGTAAATATCTTGATACTTCAGGGGGATTCCATCATCCAGATACAGGGAAACAATTGAGTTTTCATTTGAGGGCAGACTGTAATTCTACTAATTTGGTGTATCTAGGTTACTGCTTAGTTTGTTTTTCATTCTATATAGGTATGACTACACACAGGTTACGGGATCGGATTAGGGAACACCTCTATGACATATCTAGATATGCTGACACCAATGCATTGGCATGACATGTCATGACCGTGGGTACAGAACATGAGTTCAGATTTATTGTTATAGAGATGGTACCATCTAATGCCAGACAGGGCCCTGTCAGGAATAGGGTTGAAAACAGTGAGCTTAAATGGATCATTAGAATGAGGGCGAATATGGGTAAAGGACTTAATGATAAGTTATCCATTCAACCCATATTAGCCAACAGACCTTTACATAGATGAGAGGATGTTGCATTGCTTTTATGGAATCATTTTTATGAAAATATTTTTATGAATACATCTTTTATGAATGAATGCATGATTTTTATGAATATGTATCTGTTATTGTTATGGTTAGATAGGGACTGTTCTTGAGTTGTTAGTCTCTTTGTATTTATATATATACATTCTAGATGCACACATTTTTGATGCTGTATCTTTAAATGTTGAATTGATGTGATGTCATTGTATGGGGAGTGTATTTAAATATTTGAATTTGTTAGTTTAAATTGTCTGAGGAAGCAGCTTGACTGCAAAAGTGCTCATCATTGCATTTATTTCATTAAACCAGCATTTTATCTAGCTGTGGTTCACTGCTCTTTACATATATATTTTCTACTATGTTCAGAAAATGCTTTGGTGAGGGGAAGAGAGGGGAGAAAGTTAACTGTAGGTAAAGAAAACATTCTTTTCTTAATAGTACTATTTATTACAGTGTATGGTTTTCTTTTCATGGTATAAAGTAAACATTTCCAAGTTATTTTTAAGTGTAATGGGGATTCTAAATAGGTGCTGCTGTTCTCCCCCCCCCCTTCTCCATTCTCTCTTTCTTCTTCTTAAGTTTTAAGAAATGTAGGCAATGCAATGTACAAAAAGCCTAGTTAAAAGAACATGACAAAAGAAAAAATAATGTGGCTTTTTCTCATTCTTGCATGAGGGAATGACAAGATTAAGGACCTTAGATTGATTTAGTAACAAGTTTGAAAAGAAATCAAGTAAATGAAAAAGAATATTGGATATTGTGAGGCTTTTCTTTCCTAGCAAATGAATGTATGCTTAGTAGCAACACTGTATCTGGCCCTTATGGCTCCATGGAAACAATCTGATAAAGAGAAATTGACTGTTTCATTCTCATGTTTCCATGGAAAAAATAATCTGATAACGACAAATTGCCTGTCTGGTTCCTGTGTCTCCATGGAGACAATCAAGAGAAATTCTTACAGTCTGGTGGAGAGTGATTGGCTTGGGAAATAAAGAAAGAAAAGAGAAACTGGCTAGGAGATAATGTTCTCTGAAAGCATTCAGGGATTTTTCCAGCTGGGAGAGCTATAAAGATAAGACAAAACCAGTTAGCAGTTAGTAGAAGCAATAGCTACACCATGCATCTTATAGGTTAACTCAAATCTGTGAGCGTGGCTGTCAGTTTGAGACATTTGTTCATATTAGCAGGGTAAAACTTCAATATTTGAAGATATACATAATTATGTCTGTTAGTATAAAATTAATAGGTTTTAGGGGTTTGTTTGTTTTGTTTGATGGCTTTCAAAAAACCAAAAGTTCTGTAAGATGTGACATAGGCTCAAATTGATATGACAAGAAACAACTATATAAAAGTTCAGCCTGCCAAACAGTGTATACATGTAACACAAAAGCCGGAACTAGACATATAACAAAAAGGTGTTATACATAAAAAGTGGGAATAATAACTTTTTCATACAATTATGCTTTTTGTAATGTCTTTAAATGTCAATGGTCCTAATGTCTTTAAATGTCAATGGTCTCACAGATAAATAAATAAAAAGAAAGAATAGTGAATTATATTAAAATGTAGAGACCAAACAGTTATGTCACAGGAGAGAAAGAACTGAACATGCAAATTTCTTAAAGAAAGCTTTTCAGGATGGTTATTCAGTGGAATATCTGGAACAAAGGAAAAGAGGAGTACAAATATTAACTGCAAGAGGAGCTTCAATGGTGATAGAAGAGGACAAAAAAGATAACAATGGCAGATTTGTAGTGATAAGGGGCTACAGGCAAGGGAGGAGAATTACACTGGCATGTATTTATATTCTGCCTTAAACTGCTATAACGGAGCTTAAGAAAATTCTGTGAGAAATAATCACTTTGCAGCAAGGAATATTACTTATAGGTGGGGACTGGAAGTTGATTTGCAGCAGTGAGGATGAGTCTGGGGGCCAAGAAGGGAAAGTATAACAAAGAAGGGTGGATTTTTGAAGAAATTAATGAAAATATTTAGCATGAAAGATCTGATTTCAGTAATAGGAGTTTGGGGTGAATTTATATATTATTCCCCAAGATATAAAAACTGGGCCAGGCCAGACAGAATTTACATTTCACAGGAAGATGTGAATTTAATTGAAGGTCTTGATACCCACCCAATAACTATTTCAGATTGTGCACCAATAATAACTAAAATAAAAACACATGGTAATGAAATACAAATGAGACATTGGCACTTTCCCACTTATCTGTTGAAAAAAGGAATTTTATGTAATGGGTAGTGGAGATTATTCAGGAGCTATTCAACATGATATAAATTACTTCTGAAAATAAAGCTAGGGAGTGGGATAAAATTAACGTGGAGTTTAAAAATAGGGTGGAAGTAAAAGAAAGGAAGCTATGGTTAAGAAGTAACAAGAATTATTTAGAGGGACTGACAAATGTTGAAGTATTACAGAGTAGTTTGAATCTCACAGAACAAGAAGAGGATCAACTGCAAAATGCTAAGCAGGAAATAAAGGACTACCTTGATAATATACGCAAACTTAGAAAGACTGCTGTTAAAAAACTGTTTTTTGATAATAAAACTAGAGCACAAAAACCTGTAGCGCAATGACTCAGGCAACAGAAAGTAGAAAGGGCTGTCGCCAAGCTTAGGGAGCCTATAACAGGGAAGGTAACAAGAGATCCTGTAGAGGCATTAGAAATATTTCGGGAATTCTTTGAAAATCTGTATAAAGCAGAGAAATATGGAAATCAAGAAAAGATAAAATGGAAATGGTTATGGAAGAATTAAATATGCCAAGGTTAGAGGTAGATGAGGCTCAGTTACTAATGGTTAGGATATCATGAGATGAGATAAAAATTATGATGTATAACCAATCTACAGGAAAGTCCCCAGGAATAGATAGCATTCTTGTGAAAGTTTGGTGGCTAGGATGGAAAAAAACTGTTAAAGATCTGGAAGGTTTTGTTTAACAGTATTTTAAGAGGAGGAGAAATACCAACATCCTGGAAGAAAGCACTGGTAGCTGTAATAACTAAAGAGGGTAAAGATCTATCAGATCCAGCTTCATACAGGTCCTTTTCAATACGGAATCATGATTATAAAATGTGTTTATGTCTACAATGGCTAAAAGAATGACAAAAGTAATGCCAACATTGACAGATATGTGGTTTTGTGGAGGGAAGGCAAACATTTGACAACATTAATAGAACACTGATGATCCAGAGAGAAGCAGAATGTAAGAAAATACCATTGTTGTTGGTGGGTCATGATGCATTTGACAGAGTAAGCTGGGACTATATGATCAGTGCAATGGAAGCATTTGCATTTCCTGAAAACATTCTAAAGTTGATAAGGAGGATATATGAGGGATCAGAGGAGAAAATTAAAGTGGGTGAGGTCCTCTCTGATAATTTCTTCTTGAGAAGACGAACCAGGCAGGGGTGTCCTCTTTCACCTTTGTTATTTGCATTATATTTAGAACCATTGGCAAAGAAATAAGGGATTCAGAAATATAAGGATATAATTGGTGTGGCAGTCAAGAAACGCTGGCTGATTGCAGATGATATAATTTTATACCTGACAAAACCAAAAAGAGACATTACAGTGCTGTCCTTCATTTTGAGAGTTTCATATCTTTTCAGGATAAAAAATTAATGAAGCTAAAACAAAGGCAATAGTGGTAAATTATGTACCCACATATGAATTGGTCCAGCAATATCCATATTTATGTAGATATGATAAAATTAATTATTTAGGAGTATGGATTAAAAATTATTCTGGTTTGGCAGCTAAGGATATGTGGGAAGACACTAAACAAAAGATAATACAAAAACTGAGAAAATGGAAGCTTTGTTATATGGATAGTAAGATACAAGCAGTTAAAATGTTTTTAGTTCCTTTAGTCATATTTTTATCAGGTGAAGTTGTAGATAGGTGGATAGCAATTAATAAAGAGCTAAAGGACTTTATCTGGGAGGGTAAGATGGCAAGGGTCAAGTGGGCTAAACTGATTCTTCCAGTAGAACAGGGCAGATTGGGATTACCTGATCTGAAGGAGTATTTTAGAGCTACACAGCTAAGGTTCCTATGCATAGCACAAGCAGAAATCTATAATTCAAAGTGGAAAGGGATGATGATGAAATGGGGGAGGGGCTCAAGAAACAAGGACAGACTGGGATTTTGGATGCAGGCCTTTAAGGTGAATAACAATAACCATACAGAATATTATATCAATAAAGCAGCAGAAAATATCCTAAGAACTAAGCCAACATGGGAATGTAGAAAGGAGATTCTGCCGACAGGGATGACTGCAATTAGGGATATAGCCAATAGGCAAAAGGGGGTTAGAATTTATTGGAGAAAACTGGCAAAGGAACTAAGGTATTGGGAGCAAATAATTAGAGAGGGAAAGATGATAAATTGGGAAGATGCCAAGAATTTATTTGGACTGCAGGTTAGAGAATGCCTTCCCTACCAAGGATTGCTATCAGAATATAGGCAAAGAGAAAAATAGAGGGATCCTAAACAAAAGACAGCACTGGTAGACTTTCTAGAAAAACACAGAACAGAAGCTTCTATTAAATATGTATAATTAGAGCATATATAAAATATTGCATGACAACTATAAAACTCAATCAAAGAAGACTAGAAAGGATTGGGAAGAGAGACTAGATAAGCAATTCACAAAGAAACAATGGGAGGATATATGTATATCTCCCAAATATGAAACAAAATCTACAAGATTAAGGATTTTTGCTTGGAAATGTTTACGTAGATATTTTTATACCCCAAGTAGACTACAGGGAATTTTTCCTCAGGTAGACAGCAAAGGTTGAAGGTGTGATGATAAGGAAAGAGGTAATTGGGAGCATATTTTCTAGGAGTGCAGTGAGTTGGTGGCTTTAAGGATTCCCTGCGGGAGGCACTGTTGCAGATGCTGGGTTGGCAGATTGGTGTGACAAGGGAAATGATTTTTCTGAGCTATGATACAGAATCAGAACTGCTAGACATGGTAAGGGTTTGCTGTGTCTAATTATGGTGGCTGCCAAAAGAGCAGTCACTAGAGAATGGAAATCAGAACCTAAACCAACAATACTAAAATTACTGAATATATTAACAAAGAAAAAACAACTAGAACTGAGATCTTTACAAAAGGGTAGGAGCAAACTACATAGGAAAAAATGTGAATTGTGGGAACAGTACATACAGGGGAGGAATGAGGTTTAAAAGAAGGCAGGACTTAAATGAGCTATGTAACGTTTGACTAAAATTCTGGAACATTTCTCCCCAGGCATCTGCTGAAAATAGGCTTTGTCCCAGTTGGACTTTGTTGGTAAACAAATGTTAAAAAAATAAAATAACGGCAAATTATAAGTGATGTTTAATGTTTGCAACTGGGAGTGTGTCAGTATGGTTTGTCATGTAAAATGCTTGCAACTAGAATTGTGTTGGTGTGGTTTGTTTTCATTTATATAAATATATGATTCCTTATGTCATAATTGATGGTTTAATGAAGATGTTTCTTGTTTAAAAAAAAGCAGGAATTGAATAATTTATGTAATGTTGCTTAGGTTATATGACACAAAACAATATATGTGAAGTATAATGTTTGTAAACGTGAACTTCTTAATATAGCTTGATTACTTTTATATAAATGTAAATTTGCCAATGTCACAAGTGCTAATTCAATAAAGGTGTTTAAAAAAAGCATAACTGGATGCTTTTGAATAGTGGAAAACATGAGAGTAAGACAGTCACTGGCTAAGCTCTGATTCAGAAAGAACTAGGAAGAAAATCTAATGGATTATGCCCAAGTTGAAATATGCAACACTCTCCCACTGACACTTAATTATTCTTTGTTCAAGACATTAACCCTAAACTCTTCAGGAAAATAAAAGTCTTTGTTTGTCAGTTGGGTTTTTGTAAACTGCTGTGAAAGCTCATTTCATGCTGCTCCTTCATACATGAAGATGCCAGTTGCCTGAACTTGCCCTAGCACAGGTGTGCATTACTGTGTGTCTATAAAATGCAGCGCTAATCTGTGGGATATCCAGTGTCTGCAACGATTCACATCAACACTAAGTGATGTCTTTGTGTGGGCATTTTGGCTGGCCATTTTAGACAAGTGAACCAATGTGATTTATTCCTTTTGTCCCCATATGTCAAAATTGTGATTTTCTCTGATGCTGAAACACACACACAATAACCCATTACATTTACATTTACAGATATATCCATACCTTTCAAGGGTACCTCATAATGAGGAGTGTACATCTCCATTGCATCACTACTTTACCTATTAGGAAGTCCTACTTTAGATCAGAATGGCTCTAGTTATTTCTTCAAGGTAATGTGGATATTTGCCATTCATAGTTGTTACTACTTCAGAAATCATTACATACTTCAAACATGTAATCCTCTCTGTCTTTTTATGCTTTGAAACTCATCCCTGCTTGTAACACCTTCTCCAGCTTATTACAGGGTCCATTGTGTTATTACTGCTATATGCAACCATCCTCCAAGTTGCTCACTAATATTACTTGCAGCCATTCCTTGCTCCTTTGCTAGTATCCTCAGCTTTCCCTTTTTCACCTCTTTCTTCACATTTCTTGCTACAAAACAAAATGAGATCTACAAATTTCAGACTGTCCCACTTGTTAATTTCACTGCCATTGCTGTTGATATCTGATTTTTGTGGCCTCATTCACTATTTGACAGTGCTGCTAGTTGTTTTGCTGTGGACTATGTGCATAGAATTATGTGCTCTTATTTTTATTACCTGTTCTACATGCCACATTTATAAAGTGTTCATGTTTTCCTCATTATCTTCCTTTTCTCCTTTTCCCTTATTTCTTACCTATTACCTGACTTCTCTTCTGCTGTCCCATTTGTCAATACTCCTGACTACCTATGCCCGTCTCCTCCTATCCTCTGCCCACTCACTTCCTACCGTTTTCCACCTAATTCTCTTATGCTTAAGATATCACATCTTCTCCAATCTGTCTTTGCCGTTTCTCACATGATTTTTCACCCCACTCCACCCACCATTATCTCTGTGTCCCATGTTCTTCCCATAAAGCTCTCATTTTCTGAAGACATTGATCTCCAAAATCATCAAAGGTCCCCGAGCAAAATCCGGCTGTAGAGCATGGGCACCTTACCCACCTCCTTCTCCTAAGACTTGTACTGCTCTCTTCCTCCGGTCTCACTTGGATTTATTTCTTGGATCACTTTTATCCTTTTTTATGTAATGGCAACTAGCTTGGCTTAGCCTTTCTACTGAAAGAGATTTTAGTAACCTACTTTAAAAATACCACACACGTTAAACAGTACTGCCAATCTCCCCGGGATATGCATTGCCAACAGAAACTGCTGTGAGGAGACAGCCCACTGCCAAACTCTGAGGGCTTCTCAGCAAAGGGGGTAAGACTTGGTGCTGTCTTGCTTGTTCAAGTACCAGACTACTGACATATTGTCTGTCTGAATTGCAATCGTTCCTAGAGGAAGAAAATCCTGGAAGTACTGCAACACAAGAAGTACTGCTCTCATCTCCAGAACATTGATATGCAGATGTGACTCTTGATCTGTCCATGTGCCTTGGGCAGTCTTTCCCTGAAAATGTCCCCCCCACCCTATCAGTGAAGCGTCTGGGGTCTTAATGGCTATTGGAGGGGGTAGTACAAAGGGGCATCCTATGGTTACATGAAAAGACATCAACCACCACTGGAGATCTCTCTTGCAAGAGTTCATAATTAAAATCGTGTGAGTCATTGGAAGTTCCTGATAAGACCATTGAGTGAACAGCAGCCATTGGAGAATCCACATATGCATCCTTGCTAATGGTATGGCAAGGATCGCTGCGGCCATCAAACCCAATACTTTTAGAACTTCTGCGGCTGGTGCTCTGTCTTTCGATACCCAATGAGCTGACATGCTGGCGATGAAGAAAGAATCTCTCAATTGGTAGTCATAGAGTGGTGGTTGAAGTGTCTAACTCTGCCCCTATAAAAATGATATGCTGCGATGGCGACAAGCCAGACTTTTCTGAGTTGACTGTAATGCCTATGTGATTGCAGAGTGTCAGAGTGTATTCCCTTGCCTGAATCAGTTGATGCCTGTTGGTGAAGGTAAGGAGCCAATCGTCTAGGTATGGAAACACTTGGAATCCTAGATGCCTCAAGTGAGCCATGACCACCGCCATGCATTTGGTGAACACTCAGGGGGCTGTAATGTGACCAAAGGGCAGGGCTCGAAATTGATAATGATTGGCTCCCAGCCGGAAATGCAGGTGATCTCTGGATGGTCTGGCCATTTTTATGTGGTAGTATGAATCCTTGAGATCTATCGAGCACATCCAATTGTCTTTCCCTAAAAAGGGAAGTATAGACTGTAGCATGATCACCCGGAACTTCTCTTTCTTCACAAATTGGTTGAGTCTGCTGAGGTTCAAAATGGGTCTCCAATCCCCTGTTTTCTTTGGAACCAAAAAGAATCTTGAGTAAGTTCTGAATCCTGTTTGGTCTGCTAGGACTGGCTAGATGACTCTTTTTTTCTAGCAACTTGTGGACCTCTATAGTTGCTTGTTCCCTGTAACTGGGTGGAACATCCGGGATTCTCCTTATGAGTGGGGGAGGAGTGGAGAACAGTATGAAATACCCTCTGGAAATAATACTTTGTACCCAGCTGTCTTTTGTTATATGTTGCCAGGCATCTGGGTACAAAGATAAGTGACCCCCCGACTGCCTCCAGAGCAGGACAGTCAGGCCTCTTTTCAGGAGCGCTGATAGGGCTGACCAGAGAAGTGATCTCTGTCACCCTGGTGTTGCGGACCCCCTTTGCTGCAAGGATGGTGCCTTCCACTATTACCCCCTCCTCTGCCCCTAGAGG
>NC_056737.1:644172253-644192386 GCF_019279795.1 Protopterus annectens
ATTCCTGCCAGCCTGACATTGGTAAGCCTACCAGTGCCGTTACCATAAATGTAGATGTTCGAGGATTCCATTGCTGCAGTCCTGACTATTGGTATAGTCCGCGCCCCAGTCGGCCCAATACCAGAGAGTAGGCTGACGTTGGTCAGGCGCATTAGACTGACGCCAGCACGTCAGGGTACTAATGCGCATGACCGACGCCATATCCTCAGTCTTTTCTTGTCCCAGATGTCAGAAGACCCAAAAGACAAGTCCCAAAACAACCTGCACCAAAACATGTATAATATATACAACAATATATACATATATATATATAAAATATAAGCATGTAAACTCACCTACACAACCACCCCTAAACACAGAGGGAAGGAGGGAGGTATGGACTGCAGCAATGGAATCCCTAACATCTACATTTATGGTAGGTACAAAACTGTACTATGTTCTTCGTCTTCCATTGCTGCAGTCCTAACTATTGGGCAGAATCCCAAAGCAGAGGTAAGGGAGGCTGGCAAATTATAAAGTAGCAGGAGCTGACAACATGCCTTGTAAAACAGCTGTGGCAAAACCAGCCCTAGTCTTAGAGTATATAGGCAGGTGATAATGCTCAGAGAAAGTATGCACTGAACTCCAAGTAGCTGCTTCCAGAATATCCTTAGCCACCCCCTAGAAATGAAGCGGCAGTAGCCCTAGTGGAATGAGGCCTAATCCCAGCTGGAATCTCCTTGCCATGATGGGAATAACAAAATGCAATGCAAAAGCCAATCCACCTAGAAATAGTTTGTTTTGGACACAGGCTTGCCCTGTGAACTCAAAGCAAAGAAACAAGTAACTGCTGAGACTGCCTAAAATTCTTAGTCCTGCTCAAATAATAACGCAATTGCCTGTGTACATCTAAAGTGTGCAAAATCTTTTCCCCTTTATTTTGAGTGATCTGCAAAAACGTAGGCAAATGAATAGTTTGGTTTAAAGCCACACTAGAAACCACCTTAGGCATAAAGGAAGGATTAGTACGTAATGATACCCTGTCCTTGTGGAAAATCAAAAAGGGCTCTACTGCCATAAGGGCCTGCAACTCAGACACCCTTCTTGCAGAAGTAATAGCCAACAGAAAAGCAGTCTTCCATGACAAATATTTCAATTCAGCAGTAGCTGCAGGCTCAAAAGGTTGTAGAGTAAGTTTTTCCAACACAAAATTGAGATCCCAAGCAGGAGTAGGAGCTCTACGTGGGGGTCTTATATTCTTTGCCCCTCTAAGAAACTGCTTGAACAAAGGATGCGAAAACAAAGGTGGGTCACAATCATAGTGAGCTGAAATTGCTGCAGCATGAATCTTATGGAAGAGAAGGACAAACCTTGTCCAATAATTCAGTAAGATATTGAAGAGCCACACCACATTAGGCTCTGAAATCTCCAAATTCTTTTGCTGTACTCCAAAATAAAAATCTCTTCCATTTTTCTGCGTGACACTCTCCTAGTATTCAGGCCTTCTAGCTTCCATAATCACATTTAAAACTTGTTGAGGAAGCTGAGACCTGCTGTGTTTCAACACAGAATATGCCAGGCTGTGAGATGAAGAGATTGAAGCTGACATTGAGCAGATGACCGTCCTTCTGAGATAACAGATGAGGAATCAGGAGGTAAAGGCCATGGAGGCTTCTTTACCAGACCAGAGAAGTGGGTACCAGTGTTGCCGAGGCCAATCTGGTGCTATCAAAATCATCCTTGGCCTGTCTTGTCGGACCTTTAACAGTACCTTTGGAAGAAGCGGTAGAGGTGGAAAGGCATACACATGAAGGTTTTTCCAACTGAAAGACAGAGCATCCACTTTCCAAGCTGTGTGATGAAACCCCTTTGTGCAATACTTTGGCAGCTGGTGGTTTAGTGGAGAAGCGAACAGATCTATGTCTGGAGTTCCCATGACACTGTCAGTTTCTGAAATACATGAAGATCCAGTTTCCACCGTGGGGATCCATGATTTGTCTGCTTAACACATCTGCTAAGGAGTTCTGTGCCCTGGCAGAAACCTTGCCTGAAGAGTTAGTTGCAAGCTCAGCGCAGTCTCCCATAAAATCATTGCTTGCCTGCATAGCGGATAAGAATGTGTTCCCCCTTGCTTGTTGATGTACCATATGACAGTTGTGTTGTCTGTTAGAATCAACACCTGCCCTGGAAGTAGCAAGTAACTCCTTGAAAGCCATTAATGCAAACTGGACTGCTAACATCTCCTTCATGTTGATATGTAGATGCTGTAGTCTGGCAGGCCACTTGTCTTGTATCCACTTTCCATTTAGATGAGCTCCCAAGCAATGTCCGAGGCATCTGTCGTTAGAATCTGACTTGCCTCTGGCCGGGTCACAGAGAGTCCCTTGTTTAGGTGACATTCCTGAGCCCACCACAAAAATTCCTTTTGAATGCAAGGTATTATTTGAATGACAGTGTCCAAATCCTGGCAGTGCTGTGTCCATACATTTTTGAGATACCATTGTAGCTTCCTCATATGCAGTTTGGCATTGGGAAGCACCAGAATACAAGATGCCATGAACCCTAATGTTGAAGGACTGTCCTTGCAGTCAGCACGGACTGATGAGATAGTTGATGGAAGTAAAGTGACAGACTCTTTTGTTTGTCCGGGTTAAAAGGCCATCTGGGCTGCTGTATTCAGTCTTACACCCAGAAAGCACATGTCTTGAGAGGGTACTAGACTGACTTTATTTCGCTCACAGAATACCCTAGGCATCTCAGCACTGCTATAACATATTCCAGATGCTGTAGAACGTCTTCCTTTTCTTGACCCAGAACCAGCCCGTCGCCCAAGTAAGGATAGATTTGAATTCTTGAAGCCTGAAGTAAGCTATCACTGGAGCCAGAACTCAGAATACTCTGTGCGCAGTAGATAAGCCAAAGGGCAATGCAGAGAACTGATAATGAGAATTTCCAGCTCGAAACCGCAGATACTTTCTGCAACTTAGCCTCATAGGCACATGAAGGTAAGCTTCCTTGAGATCTAAAGTTACCATCCAGTGATCTTTGCCCAGCAGAGGTAAAAGCTGTTGTAACGTCAACATCTTGAACTTGGGAATGTCCAAAAACGTGTTGAGGAGAGATAAATCCAAAATTGGTCTCCACGTGTTCCCCTTCTTTGGTACAAGGAACAGGCGAGAATAAAATCCTAGGCCCCTCTCTGACACGGGGACTGGCTGAATGGCCCCTATGTGAAGTAACTGTAAAACTTGCTTGTGAGCCTCTTT
Source organism: Protopterus annectens (assembly GCF_019279795.1). Lineage (NCBI taxonomy): Eukaryota > Metazoa > Chordata > Ceratodontiformes > Protopteridae > Protopterus > Protopterus annectens. The sequence continues at coordinate 644,175,499 of NC_056737.1, forward strand.
TCTTTGTAGAGGAGGAACGTCTGGCATGCCTTTGAAAGGGGCATTGAATGGAAATAAAATCTGTAACCGTGGTGAATGATATCCAACACCCATTTGTCTTGAGTAATTAAATCCCAATTTTCTTTGCAAAGAGACAGTCTTCCTCAAAGGAGCTGCCAGACGAGAATTGCTGGCAGCTGAAGAAACAGGTCATTGGGTCTGTTTCACGAAAGGACTGACCCCTGCCCTCACCAGAAGTCTGAGCAGGTGAACTCCCTGTTCTAGGCCTAAAAGAACTTTGAGCCCTGCCCCTACCACGCCTAGACCTACCCCTAGACTGAGAATCATAAGCAGGATATGTCCACCCCTTAGCAGGCCAATTTCACTAAACTTTGGTGGCTGCACCTGCAAAAATCTTTAACAGTTTGCATAGACTTAGCTTTGTCCTCCATTTTCTTTAAAACAGCTTCCACAGGCTAACCAAACAACACATCAGACTGTAAAGGAGCATCCAAAATCCTTGTCTTAACATGCTCAGCTAAATTCTGATCCTTCAACCAGGCATGCCTGCGAAGAACAGAGCTGGTAGCAGCCACCGAGGAGGCCTGTACAGCATCAAAACCACATTGCAAAGAATGCTTACCCACTTGTTCGGACACATGAACCAAATCCAGCAACTCTTTACACTCAATACCTTCCGCCAAAGCATCCACCTTAGATTTCAATTGTGAAAGAAGGTAATTTGATATTTTAACATGTGAAACTGACAATTCAAAGCTCTCATGGCCAGAGTGGAAGAAGTATACACTTTCTTTCCCCACCTATCCAAAGCCCTTGCCTCTTTATCAGTGGGGACAGGATTTTTAACCACAGAAGCTTTTACACCCTTAGGCCCCTGGCAAATAGTTTGTGGGTCCGCCTAGGACTCTTAAACAAATATTTATGAGCTTCAGGCACCCTATAATACCTATCAGGCTTAACAGGAGCAGGAGGCAAAGAGTCAGGGTTCAGGGAAGCCTCTGCAAAAACATCTTCCACCACATTCAACACAGGAGGAATAGCTAAAGGCCTATGCTGGGGTAAAACAAGAACTCCCTAAGCCTATTCCTGGAGTCAGAGTAATCCTGGCCTTCCCATTTAAAGTGCTCCCTCATGGAATGCAAAGTCTCTGAAAATGAGAAATCCTCAGGTGGAGACGCTGTAGGAGTGGAATCATCCACATCAGAATCAGAATAGGTAGGATACTCCTGCAAATCTTCCACAGAAGATTCTGAAGCCTCAGAACACTGTTCAAAACTCTCAAACTCAGATTCCACCCTAGGCCTCTTATCAGGCGGGGCATAGAACCCCAATCATAGTAATCAAATCTTCTGCCATCTTAAGCATATGTTTCTTAGGTACAGAACCTGAAATGGTAGGAGAAGCCCCCACTGAAGCTGAAGTAGGCCTACCTCATAGAAGTTTTGCCAACAGAAGGAGAGGCCCGAACTGCCTTGGGAAGAGAGGGAAGCACAGTCACCTGTCAAGCCCCCTCAGCCTGGCCTACCTCCTGAGAAGGCACATCCTGTAAGAGTATAGTTTCTGCCTGGGACCCATGGAAACTCCTGGCAAAACCTCCGGCTCCACTGAGTTTTCCAAAGAACCGACGTCCGGGACTCGCGGTTCCTCAACCCTAGGCTTCACTGTTTTATCCTTGCGCTTCTTGGAGGAAGCGGGCGTCGGAGCATCCGACGGCATTTTATAATTGCAACGCTTCCCAAACACTAACCTGGCACAGTCTAACCTCCTCTTAATAGTGCGTTTGTTAAACCTAGCACAAGAGCGGCAACCAACAACGTCGTGCTCAGGCCCTAAACAAGGTATACACAAGGTATGATAATCCCTATGAGGTATCTGTTTCCCACAAGAAATACAGTTATTCACTTTTTCTGACATCCGTAAAATACTGAGGCAAGAAAAAACCAAAATGTTCCCCAACGGGGTACTTAGCCAACTCTGTTTCGGTCTGAAACTCCGGAATCGGAAATATTTCAGTACGCCAACCTGCACTCGCAAAACTGCTTCTGCATCGGACCATGCGGCAAAAAAGACTGAGGATATGACGTCGGTCATGCGCATTAGTACCCTGACGTACTGACGTCAGTCTAATGCGCCCTGACCGACGTCAGCCTTATACTCTGGTATTCGGGCCGACTGGGACGCGGACTATACCCAATAGTCAGGACTGCAGCAATGGAAGACGAAGAACATCCACATTTCTTTCTGAGCTTCTTAGTAAAGAAATCAGTTACACTGAAAATCGATTGTAATTATAATTTTGGTAATAAAAGCAATAACTTGTTCAAATGGCCCAAGAAATTTAAAAAAAGTAAAATTTTAAAAAGTAGCTCACGGTGTAGTATTTGTATATACTATGAACCTTAAAAAAAAAACGCAAACTCGATTCATAAAAGCCACCAAATCTTTGATCAGAAAAACAAGCAGGCTTGTTGATTCTGGAACTGCTATTGCTGCTTTCTTTAAATGGAAGAAGTGGCAAATCATATTTATTTGGTAGTACAATTCAACTAGACCATGTGAAAGAGCACTGTAGATGATATTGGTGCCTTTTTTCCTCAAGGAACATTTCAGATGAACAGCAAGGAAGTAACTTACATTTACTGATGCCGTGTTTGGTTTATTGCACAGTGTTCCTTTACTTCTGCTAGCATGAAATATCTTATTGGGGGGCAAAAATGGCTTGAATGTTAGCTGCCACATCTGTGATATACTCTGAAGATGTTCTTGTGCTTTAGGTTTTGGCCAAAAATGTCAAAAGCGCTCTCATTGAAAATGGTAAAGCAGCTTGGCTGTGTGACACAGAAGGACAAAGCTCTAACCCAGGTTCAATTAGCAGCCTCAGAAATGCTGGAGCAAGGCAAGGGAGGTGGAGGACCGAAGAGGACTGTCTCTGTGTAACCTGGGGGATATGGAGGGGTGTGCACTCTTGAGGGCATATTAGGCAGTGTAAGCTCTTTGAGGGATACTGAAGAGACCACAGCTTGTGCTTTGGAAAGTGGAGCAGGGCTGCTTAGAGTGAATATCCCCTACAGAAGTAAGGGGATATCTTCCAATGTCAGCCTACTGTATGCTTCTTCCAGGCATTTCACTGGATGTATGTCGGAGTCAGGGCAGAAAAGAAGGTAATTCTCAAACCTTCGGTGATGGCTATCTAAATGGCAGTCTCTGCTGTCTGAGACTCATTTTGCTGATAGGGAAAGTATAGCTGTGTAAGTATATTTACCATAACAGTAGACGTTCAAATTATCACTGCTGCAGTAACCTTAGCTATACAGGCTATATCTTGCCAAGGATAAAACAGTCAGACAGCTTCCAAAGCTACAGGGCACCCTCCACACACCCAAACTGTCATTCAGCTCAAGCTGAGCTGACTAAAAAGACAGGTTTGAGCACCAAGCCCTTCAGAACTTTCATGCCAGCAGAGAGAGGGAGGCTGAGTCCTGATATGACAATGCTAGAAACAACAGAAAAACAAGAATTTACACCCTGGCATAAACAAAAAGCTTAGGGAATGAAGGGAGGGAGTGGCTACTGCAGTAGTCATCATTCGAACATTTACTATTAAGGTAAGTTCACTTAGACAACTGTACTATGTTCATCATACTGATCACTGCTGTAGTAGTCATAGCTATATGGGTAGATTATCCTAGCTTATTACACTTTGGAGATGAAAGGAGAGGAGTCCAGCGGCCCCTGGAGCATGGTCCTAGTTAATCGTGATCTAGACCTAGAGAAGGAATCACACCTATACTGCTCCATAAAAGTATGCGCATAGGGCCAAGTAGCAGCTTCTAGAATATTTCTAGAATCTATCCCTTTCCAGAACGCCATAGATGAAGCCAAGGTTCTGACAGAGTGGGCCTTGACCCTGACTGGAATAATTTTGTTGTAGTGAATGTAACAAAAGGTAATTACCTTAGATGACCACTTGGAAATAGTCTGCCTTGACATACTGTCCCTTCTTCTCAAATTTACAAGAAATTAACAACTGATCTGAAGACCTGAAAGCTTTAGTTCTGTCAAGACAGTACCAGAGTTTTCTGTGGACATCCAAAGTATGGAGCACCCTTTCTCCCTCATTGTTAATTTCAGGAAAGAAAACAGGGAGATGGATAGCTTGGCTTAAAGTAAATTTGGATACCACTTTAGGCATAAAAGAAGTATTAGTTCTCAAAGAAAACCTGTCCCTGTGGAAAAAGAGGTAGGGTTGAAGCAGCATAAGAGTTTGCAACTTAGATACCCTTCTTACAGAGGACAGAGCAATCAATAAAACTGTTTCCTATGTTAAGAACCTCAAGTCAGCCAGCTTAACTGGTTCAAATACAGAAGTGCTAATTTCCCTAATACAAAATTAAGATCCCAAGGAGAGGCCACTGTTTTTTTTGAGACCTCTTATGCAAAACTCCTTTCAAAAACATTATGACATTAGAATGCATTGAAAGAGGAGAATCTGTGGGCAATAAATGAACCTTGATGGAGGAGTAAGAAAGGTCAAAGGATAATAACATATACAAAGATTGTAAAACCAGAGAACAAGTAGCCCTGAATGGGTGCTTGTTATGTTACTGGCAGCAACTAGACAACCTTTTCCATTTGCTAATATATGACTTTCGAGTACAGGCTTTCTGCCTCCATTAGTACCTGCTACACATCCAAAGTAAACAGCAACCGAGAATCAAGACCCTATCATCCAGGCAGTCAACTGAAGTTGACTGGGTTCAGGGTGTATCAAACACCCTTGATCTTTTGCAAGTAGATGCATTCTGTGAGGAAGCTTGTGGTAACTGCCCCTGGCCATTTCCAAAAGAAGAAAGAATCACTGTCGTTTGGGCTAGAAGGAAGTTCCCACAATGACCTGGGGGGGGGGTTCTTTCCGAATTCTCAGAAGTGCCTTGGATATTAGTGAACAGGGTGGAGTATACAGAAACATTCCTATTCAAGGAAAAGAAAAGGCATCTGTGTTCAGAGAGGGGAAAAATAGGTCTACTTGAACTTCCCACAGATGGATCAAATCTTGGAAGACCTGATCTAATTTTCATTCTTGAGGGTCTGCTGTTGTCCTGTTCAGCTTCTGCCCTTTCAGAATGCAGGGCGCCTATAGAGGGAGAAAGTGCTGTGAAGCTGCATCTCAAGCTAACATGGCTAGCCTGAAAAGGGGGTAGGACCTGGTTTTCCCTTGCTTGTTGATTTACCACAACTGCGGTACTATATGTAACAACTTGAAGAGGTCTCAGGGACCAAAGATGATTTAGAGAGTTGCATGCCTTGATCAGACAAAGCATTTCTTTTATTTTTGTGTGCTTGCATCTGTCCTTGGTGTCCACACCTTGCACTTTTATTCCTTCTGAAACTGCTCCCCAAGCAAAGTCCCAGAAATCTGCAGTGACTGATTGCAATGGAACAGGGAGGGAGAAGGGGAGACCTGGATTTACTGCCAGAAGTAGGGCAGTGGTTGTGTAACATAAGCCAATACAGCTAGATGAATTTTGTAAAGAATTATATGTCATCTGTATATCAGACTGATTTGTACAGATGCTTGTGTTGAAAAATACATTTGTAAAGTGCTTGTGTTGAAAATTTACCAACAGCGTGCCCTGCTGGACAACAAAATAAATGTACAAGTATTACTGTAACTGTTTAAATGTATATGTTTTAAAAGAAGATACCAAAAGAAAAGAGGTTAATCTCAATCCACCTAACTTTGAAAATAGTTGGAAATTAAATTACCTAGCTCATGCCAGAAAGATTGTATCTTACAATTCTCAATGCAACCAGAGACAAAAAGTCTGTACTAGGAAGCTTTCTATATTGATTTTGGGGTGAACTAATTGCTACTCTGAAAGGGTGGAGGTTTGAAATTGTTTTATGACGTCCAGAAGCTGCAACACATATGTGCTAAATTCTGGCAGTTTCTAGCAATGGGAACCAGAAGTCAGATGACCAGATGTATGTGATGTCCTTCTGTAATCTAGGACAAAAATTGTGTTTAATACTAGATGAGACTGGCCTCCTAGCAGTCTGTTTTTTGGAACTTGCCTTGTTCCAGTAAGTGAACCAGAGAACAGTAATTCTTTAGATCAGCCAGGAAAATATAGTGAGATTGGTTAATTATTTATGTAGTTACCATAACTTGGTATCTGTGTTGTCTTTCTCTCATTCTGCTTCACTGATGGGTTACAGATCTGATCCTCGGATCCGACTCAGTCCCCTTCAACAGACTTTAGCTTTCAGGCTCGAGCTCCTCCTTTACCCACAATCCCCTGTCCCTAGCGCTACCTTATCAGCTAGAGTTTGCTGCCTCTAAGAGAAAGTAGATAGAATAAAGAAAGGAACCAAGGGCTCAACCTGGAACATAGGTTCCAACAAAAGGTTTCTTCAGATCCTCTAAAAACCAGATCTTTTTGGAGGAGGATGGATGGGTGGGAAGGTAAGCAGAATTAGGGAAGGACAACACAGATACCACATTATGGTAAGTACATTAATAAACTGATGCTGTCCCTCTCATTCTGCTTCACTGATGGGTCAGAGTTCCCAGCTACATGATTTCTTGGGGGGGCCTCAAGGAAGGATATGCCTGAGCACCGAGGAGCCAAAAGATGCCCTGTTCCCGGAGATCATGTCCAACTTATACTGGGTCGTGAAGGTATGAGCCTTAGACCAAGCTGCTGCAGCACAAATGTCATCAATTGGAACTCCAGATGAAAAAGCCACTGACACAGCCCACTGAGTGGGCTTTTGGAAGACTAGATAATTTCACACCATTTTTCTCATAAACAAATATTATGCAACTGGTTATCCACCTCGGTACTGTCACTTTAGAAACTGTTTGACCTTTATGGCTAGGGGAGAAGACGACAAATAACTGGTCAGAGTTTCTGAATTTTTTCTTCTATGTAAATAGAAACGTAACTGTCTGTGAACATCCAAGAAATGTAACATATATTATCCTTTGTTAGAATACTTTGGAAAGAACACTAGCAACTGAATGCACTGATTTATGTTCGACTCTGTGGCCACGTTTGGCATAAAGGTTGGTCGAGCACATAGGGAAACTCTATCCTTGTGAAAAATAATGTATGGAGGTTTAGACGAAAGTGCCTGCAATTCAGAAACTCTTTTTGCTGAGGTAATGGCTATGGGAATAGCAGACTTCCAGGGCAAAAATTTCAAGTCACAATCATTAGCTGGTTCAAAGAGTTTTTGGGTCACCCTTGCAAAAAGACAGTCAGATCCCATGGGGGGAGTGGGGTATTTGATCGGAGGCCTGAGGAGGACACCTTTAAAAAAGGTTTTGCATATTCTAGTTGACGCTACATTTCCTGAAAGTAATCCCGAATGAAAATTGGAAATGGCTGCTAACTGAAGCTCAATAGTGGCAAATCTAGATCCTTTTTTAAATAAGGTCTCAAGGAAAGAAAGAATTGAGGCATCAGGTGCTGAAAATGGGTCAATGTGATGATTAGCGGCCCAGATAGAAAATCTTTTCCACTTGCTTTTATATACTATCTTGGTAGAAGCTAGAATGACAGCTTTGACAGGTGAGGAAATCCTGGACCCTATAGCAATCACAGGAACTGGAGAAACTAAGTGGTTAACTTGTGGGCAGAAAGATCTAGGTGGAGTCCTAGTGTGGGGTAACAGAGGAGGTCCGGTTTGTGTTCCAGTGTCCATGGAGGATATCTAAGGTGAGGCCAGAGAAAGGGGAACCATATCTGATCAGGCCAAAAGGGAGCAATGAGGATGACAGTACTCTTCAGTCATTTGGCTTTCTGAATAAATTTTGGGATCAGAGGAGGAGGAGACTAAGCATAAGGGAGACCAAGGGGCCAATCATGGACTACACTGTCTCTCGGGGGAACTCCCTGAAGTAGAGATCAGAGCAAAATAACTGCTGCACTTGTTGTAAGTGGATGCAAAAAGATCACAGCAGGAGAGACCCCAATGGTCGAATATCTTGTTCGCTACTGACTGATTGAGGGACTACTCAGGGGGCATCAGAATGTACCTGCTTAGCCTGTTTGCTAATATGTTGGCTTTCCCTGGTACATGTGCTGCAAGCAGAAAGTGGTGTGAAGAGATCACCCATTCCCAAACATTGATGGCCTCTCTACACAGTGGATATGAACCTGTTACTCCCTGCTTGCTGATATACCAGACAACTGACATGACATGTTGCTGGTGTGAATTGCAATGGTTCCCAGAGGCAGTGTCTCTTGAAAGGCTTGCAACAATAAGAGGACAGCTCTCATCTCCAGGACATTTATATGCAATCTGGTCTCTGGCGGAGTCCATATGCCTTGGACCATATTCCCCTCGAAATGCCCCTCCCCACCTTAGGTGGGAAGCTTCCGTGGTCACTATGGCTATTGGAGGGGGAAGGATGAAGGGTCTTGCCTACAATAGATAGGAGCGAACCCACCACTCTAAATGACTTCTGCAAATATTGGTCAGTCTGATAGGAACAGATAGGGACTGATGTAGAATTGACCACTGAACAACCAGTGCCCACTGCAGAATGTGCATATAGTATCTGGTTAGAGGTACTGGAATTATAGCAGCTACCATAGATCTGAGGGTCCATAGAACCAATCTTGCAGGAGGAGATGGATGAGATAATATAGTTTGTACCTGAAGAGTCAAGGTGTTGATGCAATGTTGGGGCAAGGAACCAACTTGCTCAACTGTGTTTAGCTGAGCTCTGATTAATTCCAAAGTTTGAAAAGGCAATGGTTGTGACTTGTCTGGATTTATGGTGATGCCTAGTTCGTGGGATATCTGGTATAAGTAGTCTCTGGCCTGAGAAAGTTGACACTGGGTGAGGGCAGTTAGAAGCCAATCGTCTAAATATGGGAATATTTGAAACCCTTGCAGTTGTAGATGAGCTGCAACCACTGCCATGCATTTGGCAAACACTCGAGGGGGGGGGGGCTATGGTGAGTCCAAAGAGCAGGGCTCTGAATGGGAATTTATTGGCTTCCATGCAAAACTGCAGGTGACTTCTGGAGTGCCTGTCTATTTTTATGTGATAGTATGCATCCTTTAAGTCCACAGAGTACTTACAATCTTCTTTCCTTAGTAACGGAAGGATGGACTGAACAATAACCATTTGGAATTTCTCTTTCTTTACATATAAATTGAGCTTGCTTAGGTCTAGTACAGGTGTCAGGTCCCTTGTTTTCTTTGGCACCAAAAAGAAATGGGAGTAAGTTCCAGATCTTCTCTGCTTGGGAGCCTCTCTGTTCGGATGAGATCTCCTGGGTGACTCTCTTTTGCAGTAATCTTTTAATCTCTGTAACTGCCAACTCCCTCTGACTGGGTGGAACGTCAGGGAGTTTCTTTTGAACTTTTGGAGGGGGGAGAGAAAAGGGAATGTAGTATCCTCTGGATATAATGCTTTGCACCCAAGCATTTGTTATTTGGGCCCAGGTACCTGGGTGCAAGGAAATACGGACCCCCAACTGCCTGAAGAGTGGGACAGTCAGCAGCACTACAAGAGCTCTGAAAGGTCTTGTCTGAAAAGGGCTCCCAAAAGCCCTGATTTTGCATGCCCACTCTGCCACTAGGGCAGCAACTACCATTAAAGCCTACGCCTGTGCCTCCAGAGGTGTACTCTCCACTTTGATTAGGAAAAGAACATTGTGATTTTCGGAGCCAAGTCTTTTTAGCCTCTTTGACTTCTAGAATAGGTTAGTTGATGGGTAGAAAACTTGATCTCCATGGTAGACAAGATCTTACCTTCTTGCTCGCTGTGGGTCAGGGTGTCCTTCACTGATGGGCCAAACAAGGAAGACCCATCAAAAGGGGTAAAGGGGTGTTGACAAAAGATGCCTTAAAGGGCTCCATGAAATCACAGAGCCTCATCCATGCATGTCTGCATATCACAATGCCTGTGCTGGCTGCCCTTGAGGATTGTTCTGCTGAATGGGAATCAAGCCTCATGGAAGAATTTGCCAGGGAAGTATGAGCAGTCAGATTTGGAGAAACTTTATCTTGCTCCTCTTTAGGCAAGCACTCCACCAAGAACCCAGAGTTCCTTACCCAGGTCTCTCTTCTGTAGGTGAGTAAAATGTGCCAAGTAATTACGCACTCTAAGCGAAAAAGTCACCAAGGCGAATGTGTGATTCACAAACCTGTCCATCACTCTGGACTCCCTGTTCGGCAGGTAGACAGTAGAGCTCTGTTGTGCAAGCTTTTTCTTAGTAGCACTGCCACCACCACAGCGTCAATGCCTTTCCTTCAAAAGATTCGACCTTGAAGGGGAGAAAGAATTTTATCTGGTCATTTTGGTACAGGCTCTATTGTGTCTGGCTCCTTCTAGGCTTGACAGGTGGCAAGATCTACAAGAGCATCCACTGGGGGGGGGACTATCCAAGATGTAGATGGGCTCACCCCAAAGGCCTTCAATAATATGGACTCCTTCAAAGAAGGATTTTTGGATGACCAAATATCTCTTTGCTTTAAAATTTCCAAGATGTCTGCAAAGGAAACATTGTCCAGTGGTGATATTGGGGATCCCTCTCCCTCATCGTAGTCCGTATCCTCAGTGAGGGACTCCTTAGGGGAGTCCAAGTGCCTCCTCTTGCACGCCCTCTTCTGTGGGATCTCCTCCATAGGATATTCAGGTGAGGAGTCAGAAGAAGAAGGGGCCTCCTCAGATAGAGCAGCATAGCAGTCCTTAGAGGTGGGCTAACCCTGGACAGAAATGGAGGGTTCAAGGCCCAGATCTGATTCAGAGACACAGGGAGGAGCAGATGTCAAAGGGTCTGGAGCTCTGTCTGCAGAGAAGGCCTTTTCCAAAACTCTTTAAGCCAAAGGTCCCAGAGATACCCTCCCCCACTCCCTCGGAGCTGAAGTCCCAGAGGAAGAAGGACACAGCACCCTAGAGCCCTGGCTCTCTGACAGAACTGGAACTGCACTGTTGAGGGCCAAAGCTCTGAGGGGAAGGAGAAAGATCTGATAAAACCAGAGATGAACCTTGCCTCTTAGATCTGTCTGTGACATCACAGACCTAGGACTCATTCTGATCCGAGGATCTCAGAGCAGAGGCAGTCAAGGTCACGGTTGCCTTAGAGTAAGAAAAGATCCTCTAACCACAACCAGAATCCCTCAGAAGACTGTTGTTCTGGGGTTCTGAAACCACTATTCAGATGGGAGAGATAGAAGAAGTGGCAGGAACTCTCTTGGATCCACGAGGGGACGGAGCTGGGAGTAGCCCCATTTGGACATGAGCCTTGATAATGGACCTAAGCATCTTGTCCCAGTCATCACACAGACTCCTAGAAAATCTGGAAGAAGCCACTGAGGGAAGTCTTGAGTGTCTATGGGTCTACAATATCTTTGTCAGCATTGTAAGAGAGACCGATCTTATGCTAGACCCCAGATTCAGGGATTTACAGATCTGAGAAATAGGATGAAAATTTGGACCATAACTGATAGGACTGGAGGAAGTAGTCGATCCGGATGCAAGCTCACAAGGAACTGTCAAGTCTGAGGCCAGTAGAGATCTCAGTGCCGACATCCTCGGATCCAACTCTTTGGTAATTTTTATAGGAGGCTCAGAAGATGCCCTGGATTCTTTGTGGTGACACTTTTTTGCCGTGGAGCCTTCTAAGTCCTTAGAGGGGATTTGAGCCTTTGTAGAAGACACAGGAGTGGTAAAAAGCCCTTTTGAAATCAACTTATTTTTACGCTCTTGGACTGTCCAAAGATTGAAACCCTCACAAATTTTGCAAGGGGTATCCAAATGGGAAGCCCCCAAACAATGAGCACATTTGTCATGAGCTTCTGAGTGCGGGATTTTCCGATCGCACTCAGCGCATCTCTTAAATCTGGCAGGCTTGTCCATACCTTAAATAACAAAAATGTCCTAAGTTAATTAAAGTAAGGTTATAAAGCTGTAAAATTTTTCTTTTCTTTTTTTTTCCAAGAGACGGCCAAGGCCCGAAGGGACAGGAAAATGGAGAAGACAAAAAAGACCTAACACTCTTGAATACTAGGAAGGGAGGGAGGAGAATATTATAAGATAAATAAGCTAGACAACTTTTTTAAACTTACAAAAAAATAGAAAATTTAAATTAACTGACACTGAGAGACTCAGAGCACTGCAGAAAGCATCTGTATGCACTGGCGGCAAATGAGATCTGAAGAGGTAGAACTAGGGGCAGAGGACTGCACATAAGGGAGGAGTTTGAGTCTGGAAACTAAAGTCTGTTGAAGGCGGATGAGTTGGATGTGAGAATGAGATCCTTAACCCATCAGTGAGAAGCAGAATGAGAGGTACAACATCAGATGTACTTTTTTTTCTGTATCTGTGTGAAAATATTTGTCTGTCTTATTTTAACATTTCTTGTGTTTGAAATGCTGGTGTTTACTGTAAATAGATATTTAGTATTTTCGTGTTCTTATCTTATTTATTATTAAATATATTTAAACTTTTCCTTGTGGCTAGTCTTTTAGAGAATATTTTAATCTGTGAGAGTACTTGTATACATTTGGTGACAACTCCGGATGCTCTTGAAAGCTATGCTGTTGGTCAAACTACCACTTGTGCTAATATTAGTATAATTGGGTACCCTTGTAAGAGCCTTAGTGTAACTGGCTGTGGAGTGTCTGGTGGAAGTAACTACCATATAGACTGGGAAGAGGGGGGCATAGCTAGCAAATATGTGCCAGCCTTTCCCCAAGTGTGTGTGAGTGAGTGTGTGTGTGTGTGTGTGTGTGTGTGTGTGTGTGTGTGTGTGTGTGTGTGTGTGTGTGTGTGTGTGAAAATCAAATCTCAAAAGAGTGAGTGTTTCAGCTGCTTGGAGCAGGGACATGAAGCACTGGTTTCAGCGACAGTGTTGGGAGGACTTGGCTTGGACACCCGGCTGAGGACCCATCTCTATAGCTGTTCCCATGGGGGAGTCTTATTGGGGACCTGGAGGGGGACAGAGAGAGAAATCCAGACCCTGGACTGAGTGTGTCCCCTGTGTGATGTTAAGGGAAATTGTGCTTGATGCAAAGAGCTGCATTTGGAAATACTGGGTGTATCCATTTTTGTTCCAAGTGAACATCCCTCTCCTGTGTCAGTGGGGAGAATTCAGGATCCTTGATTACCGGCCCAGAGTGGGGAACATCACAGCTGTCTCCACCAAGTAGTTTTCCTTTTGACAAACTCAAACATTGGGATTTGAAAGGACAAAGGATATTGGCATTGGGACCAAAGAGACTTCTAATAGCACTGCATTTTTCTCATGTGCAGTCTTGCCAGGGGCATCATGAAAATCACAGATGCCATGACAAGCACATTCCTGAGGTATTTCCTTGCAGTGACCAAAGTCTGAGTGGAATATTTTAGAAATAGATCTAGATATCCATTTATTTTTCTGTGGAAGAATGGCTGTGTGAACTGAGGTGTCTAGCTGATAACCTAGGAATACAGTCCTGTGTGAAGGAGTCAAAACAAACTTTTGAATGTTCTCTTGGAATCCTACCTTGGGTTAGAGATCTCTATAACAAAAGTGAGACATTCCTTAGACTTTGAAAAAGACTGCATAGATACACAAGTCATCTTAATATGGAAAAATGTGGATACCCTGTAGCCTGGAATGAGCTATAATGGAGCTAGACACTTTGTGAACACTCCCGGTGCAGTGGATAGTCCAAAGCATAAGGTAGAGAACTGATAATGTGATCCAGACACACAAAAAAAAAAAACTTAAGAAATGCCTGAAGTGTGGATGAATAGGGATGTGATAATGAGCACATTTTAAATATAATGTTACCAGGAAACTTAAATGAGGATGGAGAGGTAACACATTGTGAGGTGACAGTATTTTAAACTTGGCGCTATCACAAAAAGCTTTAGGAAAGAAAGACCCAGAACTGGTCTCCAAGCATTTTATTTCTCTGGCAGTAAAAACATCCTTGAATAAAAACCTTTTCCAACCTGAGAAGGAGGAACTGGTTCTATCATTCCCTGGGACAGCATGTGATAAAGGAATGGTAGAAATGGAGTCTGGTCTGGTGGATGAGGGATTACACCCTGGAAATGAGCAATTTCTTCCTACTGCCATCTGTAACCTTGACTAAAGATCTCTGGAATCCATTTGTCAAACTATCTATTGCTAAAGAGAAAAGTGGAAATTCAGACTTTCTGGAAGGGAAAAGGGACTGTTGGGGTGGCAGAGAAAAGGGTCCCTTAAATAGTCATTCTGTCTTATTGGACTATCCTTGGTTTTGGGGATTCCTGAATTCATTTTGGAACTCCATTGCCATTTTTTCTTAAATATGTGCTTATTAACGTTTTGTTGCGAAACAACAAAAACTGGATGAGTGGTAAGAGAATCCCTTAGAAAATTTGGAAAAGAAGGGCTAAAATTGATTCCCTGTATCAACTTACCCCTTTAATGGCACATTCTGATCACCTCCTCAGCAAAGAGGCCAAAAACTAAATCTCTATTCAAAGGAGAATTTAGAATCTCATTTTTATCATCATTTGTAAGGTTCTGAGAATGCAGCCAGGGAAACCTCCTCAAAACAGTACTAGTGACCATAGCTCTTTAACAAGTATCAACTGAGTTGTGCACACACACTGTAAACAATGATTAGTGACTTGTACAAAAAAACTAAATTATTTAACGCATATTTTTCCTCACAGGAAAAAAAACTGCAAACAAAACATTCCTCATACTTTCACAATTATTCACAACCAACATTTGAAGCCTGATGGTTCAAAATTTGAAAACCAAAGCTGCAGAAACATGCACGTTTTTCCCCATACTTATCTATAATCTTCCCATCCTTATCGAAAGACAAGGGTTGTAATTAACTAAATGTTTTGCAGCAAAAGGATTAATTAAAGTCACAGCTGCTGGGTCAGGCTTTCATAAGTGTGCAAAAAAACTTAAATGTTTGAGGAACTTTATGCATCCTATCTGCATTTTTAGGGGCAGCTGACTTGACTATCAGTATAACTGCAGGCACTAAAGAACACATCCAGTAAAATGTAAAGTCTTTAAAAGTCACTTTTTGGCAGAAAAGCACTGTAAAACACTTAGACCCCAAAAGTAAAATAAAAATAATTTCTCCACAGAAAAAATGCTTTTTAAATACTTTAAACAACTATTAAATTGACAGGAAAAAAGAGTGCTCTTATTTAAAGATACAATACAGTCTTGTGGCAGTCCGTTTAAACACAAACTCCTGGCCTTAAAATAACTTTCCTGAAGGGAAAGTGTTAACAAACAAAACATTTTTTTAAATGTAATTTTTTTTCTAAAGGGAACTTGTCTGCCTAGCAAAGGAACAGCACAAACTGACCATTGATCCTCAACAGCCTCAGAAAAGCATACTCTTCCATGACGGGAAAGCTGTTATTTTACCATGAAGCAGGTGGTCAGGGCTACGGGTAAAACATACTACTGAAGCAGGCTGTGTTGAATTTTCAAAATGCAAAAAGTAACTTACTACATTTTTAATTTAAACAGTAAAAATCAATGAACTGAAACACTATGGCTTTACTTATGTCTTGGAGAAAGCTGGAAGCAAATTATTCAAATGTGTTATCATATGCTAAGTATGAAAAGTGGCCTACATAAAAAATGTGAAGTAATACCTGAAGTATAAAAGTACTAACAAATCGTGGCAGCTAAAAGTCTGTGTATACCCTAAATAATTTGTCAAACATTCCCCGGGATTCATGAACCTTGCGCCAGGCGCACGCATGGCGTAAACCCAGCGCCAGACATGGCCGCCGAAGCGATTCAGGTACGATCAAAGCCCGTGCATCAGCGCACGCCGGAGTTGCGCCGCCTCGGCGTAGGTATGTTAAATACCCCATGTGCGGTGTTGCACCATGCAAATGAAGGCAAGTAGCGATTCACGCGAAGTGGCGCGAAGGCGTAGCATAACAACGCGGCAATGTAAACCAAAAAACGGTTTACATATATCCAAACACTTTATTGACATAGAGTAACGGAAGGCTGCCAACATCATGTGTCATAGTGGTGCAACATGGCAATGTGGAAAGAAACCGAGAATGTCAAAAGAAAACATGCAGAAAATGTAAATAGCGACATAAATGTTATGTTAAAAAGCACAGCAGAACTCCAGGACATGTCCGCGGAAGGTGAGGAACAATGAAGTGATATGACAATGCCATAAAGAGCAGTATAAGACACATCAGTATCACAGCCACAATACACCATAGTATGAATGGAAAGCCACAACCACAGCCCAAGGGTTGCCAAGGATTAGGCGTCGATTGTCTGGCGCCCGTAACCATGTATTAGTAGTCAATGCCATGCAAATGTGGCAGATAATACTGAATCGCAAAACCCCGCCGGTGTAAGGCTGCACCAAACGGCAGCGGTAAAACACAGAGGAGTAGCCTAGAGGGAATACCTGTCAATCGTAGAGGGTGTGCCACTGTAGGAGGAAGCTTATTGGAGCCCAGCAAACCTGGGCTGTACAATGCACATCACAGCATCAGGACCGGGCGTGTGAGGAAATAGATGCGCTGAGAGTATACAATGCGCACAGATGCATGTGCACGAGGATGACTACGTTCCTAAACCAGTCATGTGGCAGACGCCCGTCAACAACCATGGATACAGGAAGGTGATGCGGAGAATATGAGGAAATCGGAAGCAGTGTAATTGGGTCGTAATGAGCAATTAACACCAATCAACCCGACGAAGGGCAATCAGTGACAGCTGACAACTCTGCATGCAGAAACCTGCAAAGCGTGAAAGGGGAGGAATATGAACGCAAAGAAAGTAGTGGATGTTGCAGAAACTGCAGGAGCGAAGAACCGATACAGCACAGCCAAGGAGAGTTAGCATAACGGGGCGGCGGCAGACAAAATGCA